>NW_022602964.1:0-23006 GCF_008692095.1 Etheostoma spectabile | reverse complement strand
AGCCTCTTGTGGGCACATCTAAATATAATACGTCCATGGGGCACATCAATCAAATATTTGTTAGTTGTGTTCGCTCTCATGGTTGTTGCAATCCCTCGTGAGAGGAGCACGTATAGAGCTAAAATTGTTTCTTTATTAGGCCTACATGCGAGAAAAAAAAAATATCTGAGAGAAAGAAAAAGTTTGAGAGAAAAGTTATCACACCAGTAGCAAAAAACATTTAATGAGAAAAAAAAAAATCATTTTTTGAACTCTCAAATATATATTTTTTTCTTATCAGTTTGAAAAGTTTCTCTCAAAAAAGTGTTTCTCCCAAAAAACGTTTTTTTTTCGCTCTCAAAACCTAAGTCTTTGCTCTCGATTCAATTTTTTGCTCCCGTCTCAGGATTTGTCTCTCGCTGTGAAAATGTGTCATGGGCGGCGCCACGTTCCGTCCGCCGCTGCAGGACCTGGAGCTCAACCGCCAGTGTTTCAGTGATTGTGTTAAAAAGTGTTAAGTTAATTAAAAGGTATTTATTTAGAAGTGGGCTTATGATTCAGACGGACCCCAAGACAAGACGGGGGCTCACCCAACTGGCCACCAGGAACGTGGCCCCCGCCCATGGACACTATTTTCACAGCAAGAGAAAATTGAATCGAGAGCAAAGACCTAGGTTTATTATTATTTTGAGAGAGATTTTACGTGTTGAGAGAAACCACTTTTTTTGAGAGAATTTTTTTTTCACACTGATAGCAAAATAGCCTATATGTTTTTTTTTTAAAGTATTTTGAGAGAGATTTTCTTTGCTATTGGTATGAACATTTTCTCTCAAATATTTTTTCCTCTCATAAAATGAATGTTTTTTGCTATGTGTGATAACGTTTTCTCTCAAACATTTTTTTTTCTCGCAGTCATGAAGAAACGATTCTAGCTCCTTACTTTTACACTTGTGCTGTGTAGTTACTAGTTCTTTTGCTGATTACCATTTTACATACTAAACATAAGATTATTTTATAAAATATGTTACAAATACAACTACCCAACGGTGTGTTAAGTAGTTCTAATAGGCTCCTGCTCGACCAGCAACAACATGTTGTTTAGTGCTTACACATATGCATCAGTTATAATTCTCTAATAATATAATAGTAAATTATAATCATAAAATAGATAAACACTCACAGGAGTCATAATGAATACTTATAGTATTTTCACACTGTTGTATTTCTAATTTTACTTAAAGATATATGTAATATTTCCGCATTAAGATGTCTAAAAACGACTATACCTATGGTGTGTATTATATTTTTCTGTTGTGTACTGACAACATCCCAAATGTTTCCAACAATGTTTAAACCCAGAGAAATCGGTCATTTTAATCAATGACATGGAGCGTGTCATTTGCACTCATCAATCACGTCATATTATCTTTGACCCCTCTAGTTACTCTAACTTCCAGCAATACACAGGAAACACCCCAAAACACTAGATATTACGTTAGGGAGTAATTGTAAATCATACAATGTCACAGAATTATACTCAGTAAAGCAATATATCATTTGTTCTGCCATACAGCATCATTTTTCATTAATTACATGTCATTGCAACACAGTACAGTAGAGACCTAACTATTATTATTGTTGATATTTCATTATAGATCCAGCTTACTACAATGTGCTACGCTGCTTATGCTAATGCTTGGTTGCTTAACTACACAGTAACTTTATAAGGTTTATTTTTAGTAAAATTGTTTTGACCATGTCAACAGCACTGGGCTAACCCACGACCCCGGTCCGTTAGCCTCAAACCTCCGCCACTAAGAGACTTTGTTGGGCTAAGAGTGGACAACATTAGTGCAACTGGAACCCACAATAAGATGAACTCAAAGGAACCAGAGGTAAACTCAATGTGTGTCCCTCTTGTTGGGCGTCAGTGTAATATGGAGATGAAACCAGGAGAAAGGTACAGTACTTCAAAGGGCATGTGTGATCACAGAGCTGGACCAGATGTTAGCGGACTGATGCTGCTGCCATCCAGATGGTTATCATGTCGCTGCCAGAGCTGGGTAAGTCTCTTATACATGTTTACTGCAGAAAAGAAGGTTTAGTAATGGTAAAAAATATCTAACCAACTCCACATGGGGATAAAGGGAATCATGTTCTAACACATCTCACACTGTTCTAATGTTGCTTTGTTGTAATTTCAGAAAAGTTACTCCTGATATGGAACATTTGTGTCTACACTCGAGCTCATCGTTCAGCACCAGGCACTCAACTGCAATTTCAGATTTTATTCGCTGATGAGTTTTAATTTTCCTGAATGAAGGAGTAGCTACAGATGATCCAAATAATGTGAGGCTTCATTGAGAAACGTTTACTTTCTTATTATTTTCCTAATCAACCTGAAGCTAACTTCAAACATGAAGCAGACATCCCGAACGTGCACAGCCAATGTGACAATATGCAGTGTTATGACAGAAATGCATAGTTTTGATTACTAGGACTGCTGAACCCTGCTGCTTTAGTGATCCAGTGATTAAATGGTTTAATTACATTTGGAACAATTACAGATAACAAAAGTAAAACTTTCATAGTTTAAAAACATTGACAAGTCCAGAAGGCACGGGTGTTTGCTGCTATGCAAAGACGCACATGCCACACATGACCCAAAAAATAAAAAGCAGTTTAATGTAGAAGAGATAAAATCACTGAATATATTTTAGCCTGAGAGGCAAACTACTGCATGTCGTGCAGCTGCAGTTGAAATTGGAGCTCAGTTTGTACAAAATCAGGAAAGAAAAACAAAAAGGAGATTACTTAAGCAATGACGGGGGAACATGTGGGAGGAATCATGTGATGACTGATGGGCCACTTCGACCCGTCCTGTGATGGAGCTGGGAAATTTTCAGAGCAATGGTTGCCAGGGGTGCCAGCATCACCTGATCCAGACAAGGATGACATGGTCAGAGACTGAAGCATCTGGCTGCCAGATGCCACAGGTGCATTTCCTTATTAATATTGAACTATAACCAGGCATACTGTTTAAAACTGTTGCAACGTAGATATATTTCATTCTCAAATGTTCAAATTCAAATATTTGTCCTTACAATTTATGGTTGATACATTAAAGGAGACATACCATGCTCATTTTCAGGTTGATACTTGTATTTTTAGTTTCTACTATAACATGTTTACATGCTTTAATGTTCAAAAACACATTCTTTTTCTCATACTGTCTACCTGAATATACCTGTATATTCACCCTGGATATATACAGTACTAGCAGGTGGGGAGCCAAATGTTTTTCTGATCTAGGCATCCCATAAAAACATGACTCTTGTCTTCTGTCACAGTTTGTGGGTTGGTAGGTACTCCTGATACTTAAATGTATGTGCAGAAGCACTTGAAAAGTGAGTATCTCATTATATGTCCCGATTAAGTATTTTAATAAAAACATTAGGGCCTGATATGTGAGGTCATGCCTGTCCTGTTCTTCTCAACTATAAAACACTATCAACACTTCATTTAGTGCAAAAATATATTTTCATGCAAATTACAAGACTGTTTTTCAATATTGTGGGCTATTTGACAAATTGATTTTTATGAAATCTTCAGAATCTATATTTTACCTGCGTGTCTTCAAAGATTTGCTCCTTCTCATAGCTGTCTATGTAGATTCGAACTGTCGCCCCATCACTACCTGTTCCACTGAGTCTGTAGATGATTCGAGAACCATCAGAGAAGATTATCCGCAGACCCTGCAGTGAAAACAGCCCAGTACAGACTTTGCTAGCACAAAATAAGCTGCAATGCATGAAGACCCTGGATACCTTGATTGTGACCACTGGTTGCATCCAGTATCTGAAGACCTGAAAACTTTAGTATCAAAGGAACACAGCTCAGTGTGTACCTGGTTCCTGGAGATGGTGCTGTCGACCGGGTCTGTGTACTCAAAGTTGTCTGCTTTTTCCACTTGGTAGATCTTGTCCTCCACAGCAAATCTCTGCTTCACAAGGACTTTCCAGAAATCAGAATTTCCAAATCCTCCATCATCTCACAGGCTGCATCTATGTCTATGTTCTCATAGTCATATCTGGACAAAAATATCAGGAATTAATAACATAATAACATCCTTCACTTACTGCCATTGCACTTCTGGTTAGACCCAAACTGCATTTTGTTGCCTTGTACCTGTACATGTGAAATGACAATAAAGTTGAATCTAACCTAATAAGTGCTTTATGGTTGTACATTTATGTTAGTATATTATTTTATAATTAAGGTGATGTAAACAGTCCAAAATTGGCTGATGAAGGGTTTTTACGATTATTTGTAACCACTGTAAGTCAGCAATTACAGTGGACAACTAAATGGTTGTGTATTTATTTATCTTATTTATTCAATAGACATATTTTAGCCTGAAGCTGATGTGGTTACAGTGAGTACTGATGTCAACATAGGTAGATTAAGCATTTAGGGAAACCCTTGATGGTTTGTCATTCCTTGGCATCATCATTTTACGTTTTACTGTAATTCACTTGCCAGTGCATTGCTAGAAAAAAGAATACGTAATTGGATATATGTACCACTAGATGTCAGTCATGTCCTGTATGTATCTTCCTAACACGTCTCTTACAATTTTTACGATCGCTATGACAATTTTTTCAATACTTTTAACAACTTTCTCTTAACACAGTTAGCACAACATCTGTCTGTGTAGGCTATACAATTAACACATTTATTGTTGCTTTGACACAAAGTGCATACAGTTAACACAAAACTTGAAATGCTTGAACAATTTTTATAAATAAGCTCAGCCAAGACCAAAACAATGGCAATTTACTGACAAATTTGCAAATGCTTTCACACTGTATGTCAGAACAGATCACATCATGTTCTAAACCTAATGTATAGGCTACAGTATAAGTGAACAGCTGTTCATATTGTAAATTGAACCACAAATATATCCCCTGCATTTTATTCCATTGTTACTGTAAATGAGAGGAACAGCTGATTGAAGTTATGTAAATAGATCAATCACAGCTGATTCCCATCTACGAAACACACTCAGCTGTTGAGGTTCTTTCAATTGCATGCCCATCTGTTTTTACAGTATCCTTTATATGTTACAGTAATGAGTGTTGTCCTTTGACAGCAAGGATTACAGTAACCAAAAGTCACATTCTTTGTTTGTTAATGCAAACCTGGCCAAAGCTGATTCTGATATGTTACAGTAGTACATACAGTAAAAGGGACCAATTTGGGCTGAGTTTGTGTGGAAAAGGAATAATACAGTAAAGATGAACACAAAGAAAGTAAGAAAACTTCCTGCACGAGGGAGAGCAAGACAAGTACCAGGACAATTCTGTCTTTGTTTCCTTTTTCATAAACCGTACATGTTACTCCCTGATGTAAGTCGAGGGCAGATGTGAGTTACACATGCTCAGATTTAAACGGTTTACCGCAAAACCGTGAAATCTGCAAAATAATAGAACTTTTCTCAAAAACAATAACAGAAGATGGAAATCATTTCAAAAACGTTTTAGCTAAGCCATCCATGATTGATTGATTGCTAACATCAGCTCAAAACGCTATTCAACTGACAATCTTTGTTGTGTTCGATTGTTAACTTGTAGCCAGCAGTGAACGAAGTTCGTTAAGTTGGTCCATTTTTACTGTATTGACATTACAGAAGTCGTTCGTTTGCATCTTGTATGCTGTTTGTCGCAAAGTGACGCATGCACAACTCACATCTGCACTCGTTGCAAAGTGACACATGCACGACTCAAATCTGCACTTGACTCGCATCTGGGAATGACACATTCTATAAAGCTACTCTGAGGTTGTTAATTCGTTTTTGTATTGAATTTCTGCAGCAAAAGAAAAAAAATGCAGCAACATAACAAAAATGGGGAGAGGCTTCAAGAGAAACTACAGTTTCTTATCTATTGTACAAAGGCAGACCTGACACATATAAAATAAGGCAGATTTTGTAATTCCACCTGATATTAGTGTTTTTGTGACATTGGGATATGACTGACTAAATGTTCCTGTTGGGAGAAAACATTTGTTAGTGTTTTGAAAGAGTTACATGATGTTTGCAGAGTTTTGGTAGACATAGTGTATTGTTTTAGTGTATTATTGTATTTTGAAAATTAGTGTTGGAGTTTAGTTTACAATGTGTGATTTTGAGCATAAAGTTAACCGTTTTGCCAGAAAATTGTCATAGCAATCGTAAAAAACTGTAATCATCAGCCCAGCTTATCTATTTCAGATAAATAATCTACTTCATTCCTACTTAGAAATAATTCAAGCACTGATTCACACTTGATTCTCTCTTTTTTAACTTTTGCTGTAGCTTTTGCTAGCTTTTGATGGATGATGCAGTACACCTCTGAATACAGACAGAAAAACAAACAACAGAGGTGGGTCACATCTCACCTGGTGAAGTAGTTTCTTCCATATTTTAGCCAGTGGTCCTTTAGAATGTCCTCCACACTCTGCCTTTTAGTGGCCAGGATGGACAGCCATGCCAGCACGGCCCACAGCCCATCCTTCTCACGAATATGGTCTCCACCTGAAAGAGGAAATGAAATGATGAGAATTCACACATCATTTCAATTGAAATGGAGCACTTATGGACCTAATAAGATGCTGGAGAGATTAAGTACCTGTACCAAAGCTTTCCTCTCCACACAGAGACAGTCTGCCTGCATCCATCAGGTTCCCAAAGAACTTCCAGCCAGTGGGAGTTTCATATAACTCTATTTTTGTTGCCTTGGCTACTCTGCAGGAAATACAAGAGAATGATAGAGTTTTCTCAGAAATCACAGTTAACCATTGACACAACAACTTTTTACTGTCAAGTGCAATTATTGTACAACTTATTCAAATCTATATGCACTAAAAGTACTGTACGTTTGACATGGCTTCAACTAGGAAATCACTGTCTCATTGGTTTTGATGTGAAAGCTAGGCTGTATTTTTACCTGTCTAAGGCTGCGCTTGTGGGCATGCTGCGTGCGAAGCCTCTCACCCCTGTATGCTGGAAGTATGGGATGCAGAAGATGTTGTCAGCAATCACAGCCACAGAGTCAGGTGGGCCGACGAAGAAGCCGTGTTTACCAAGGATCATGTTACGGTCCTAGAAAGCCGACACACAGAGGTTAGAAATTAGAAGTTGTATTTTATTTGAGAAGATCTAAAGAAATAGATCAACAACAGTACACACACCCCATCAGCATCGAATGCTGCACCAAAATCATAAGGTCCTTCTTTCATGCTGTCAACCAGATCTGCAGCATAGGTGAGGTTAGGATCTGGGTGTTGACCCCCAAAGTCCTCCAATGGGACACAGTTGACGGCAGAATTAGCAGGGCAGCCCAGCTCCTCACAGAGGATTCTCCTCACATACGGTCCTACCACTGGGTCGCACACAGAGGTGACAGAGACAGTGATGAGGGACGACTGGTATAAAGACAATGATGAACTACCGAAGTCAAATATGGGGTCGTATGAAGTAGAATGAGGCCTACTAAAAAAGCAATAACGAAAAAACCTCAGCTTGTGTTGCTCCAGTTAAAGCAACAATTCCAAATTTTTGGAAATACACTTATTTGCTCTCTTGCCAAGAGTTATATGCCAGGGTCGATACCACTCTCAAATTTGAACGGTATATATGAAGCTACCACTAGCAGACAGTTAGTTTAGCTTAGCATACAGATGGAAAGCAGCTAGCCAAGCTTTGTTCAAAGATAACAAAACCTCCACAAATGAGGTATAACGTGTTACTTAGTAATGCATCTATGTTTTGAGAGTGATTGAAATGGAAAAAAGTCGAAGCTATTGTGATATCTTGTCAAAATGTACACCCTATAAATAACAATAGGTGACTCGTATCTTTCTGTTAAAGTGTGGGGAGAGGGATGTGGACACCAATTAGTTTCAGTTTCAGTGTTTAGGGACGCTTTAAATAGCTTTAGTAACCTCAACAAGTCCTGTAACCCCATGCCACCTCTTTATAAAGTTATATCAAAGCCTAGAAAAACACTTATTTTTTACATTAATTAAATGAATATATCCATTAAAACCTATTTATATATTAAAAAATATAATCATGCCATTGTTGCGTATATGTTGTAGTGACTGAGGGGACAAGTTTGTACTGTACTGAACTGATGGACGGCTAGTGTACTTGATATTACATGACAGAATATTTGACCTTAAGCAAACATTTAGAGAACATGAGCATCATGTTGGTGTCGCGGTGAGTCGCTGGACTCCATGAATCAAAATACTCTGCCCTGTGGTCAGTGGTGGAAAGCCACTAAATACATTAACTCAAGTATTGCATTTAAGTACACTTTTGAGGCACTTTTACTTTACTTGAACATTCCCGCTTTATGCTACTTTACACATTTATCACACTACATTTATATTTATATATACAATAGTGCAATGATTCTTACAATAACACTAGTAAAAACAATCCAATAATATAGTGACACTTAAAGTGTTTATTTCTGCAGAATGCATACTTTTACTTTACTTGTACTTTTGGACTGTATTCAAACCAATATATTTAAACATATTTAAGAGCTAAATGTGTCATGTCTAGTCGCTGTGTCATGTTTCTGTGTTTGGTTGGTTTCATGTTTTCTGTTTCCTGTTTATGTTGTTTCACTTACATGTGCTGCCAGGTTGTTGTTTTACCGCGTATTACTAGTGTTGTACAAAATTGGCAGTTGGCAGAAAACGGCATCGGTATACAGTACAAGCAAAAGGTCTAGATAACACTGGAAAACTAACACTAGGACTACGCTGGAGAGTGAGACACACACAAGGTAAAACAACAATCTGGCAACAGGTAAGTGAAACAAGGGGTATATGGACACTGGAATGGGGAAGACGATTACACAAAGGTGAGACACATTAGGGCGGGGACAAGTAATAACAACAGGAAGTACAACAGACAACACAAGGGATAACAGAGAACCTTTAACAGGAAACAGAAACATGAAACCAACTAAACACAGAAACTTGACACTGGGACATGAAATGATAAAATGTGTATGTTTTGACATGATAATCTTTCTGTCATGCTTTCAGAGAACAGAGAATCTATTTTTGAGATTACATGCTCTTGTTAAAAATCCTCTCACCTCCATGCATAGCATCTAGTCTTATCTTGATGTGGTTTTCACCAGATAGAATCTCCTTCAGAGCAGCAAAGTCAAATATGTTCCTCAACAAGTTAGCATAGGATTCCACAGAGTCTACAATTTCCACTGGATACACCCACAAACAAGAAACAAACACATATTTTTAATCTTTAGATATATCAAAATCTTCTCTTAATTTGAGGTGATAGATGACAGACTAAAGCTGCACTTCACCTGTGAAGGGTTTGAACTTGTTCTCCAGATCAAACATCTGTTTGCCCAGGGTTGTCAGATCCACTTGCATTCCAGGGCAGATGGCAAACTCCTCAATGGTCCGGCTGATCTGAAAAATCTTGTTTGTGACAGCCTCCGTGGCTGGGCCTGGATGCAGTAAAAAATCTCTAATATTACATTTGACATTGGATTTGTATTATAGAACCACAGCTACCGCCCGCCACTGATACTGGTTATAATATTGAGGGATGTTTATTGGTATTTTATTTTGTTCATGCAGACAAAGTCTTAAACTTTATCAGTACTGTGTCTGTGCCACATATCTGAATGAGAACTCATACAGCCTCTCGTAACACTAATTTTCACTTGGCCAATGCCCCTGCATGCTTCCTCCTCTCAAATTACCATACCTCCATTTGCAGTATTGAACTTAATGCCAAAGTCTCCATCAGGTCCACCAGGGTTGTGGCTGGCAGTGAGGATGATGCCACCGATGGCTTTGTATTTCCTGATTACACAGGAGATGGCTGGTGTGGACATTATCCCGTGGTGTCCAATGATCATACGACCCACCTGAGAAAATGTCACACAGGTGTGTGTGTGTGTGTGTGTAAGATGTCTGGCATTAGTGTGTATCTTAATTTATCTGAGGGGGGGAGAGAGGGATTAACGCTGAATATCAGGTTTGGTGTGTGCATGCTTCCTTCTCAAAGTAATGGGGACTAGACTTTCAGTTAATGGACGACAGTTATATGGCACATAAAGCGCACGTTATATTATGTGCAAGTATATTTATAGTATAGTTAGTATAAATCCCTTTCACCATCCTACGAAGAAAGCATCAGAATCTGAGAAGTTATGCAATTTAAACTCTAGGGCCATGGAGAGCCCATTACTGGTGCTGGCAAGAGAGTAAAAAACAAAACCGGTTATTTTTTAAGACACCAGAGTAGCCACGAGCTGCAGAAGCTGCAGGAGCTCCAGTTACAGCAAAGATGTCCTTTCATTTCTCAGAGTTGTAAATTGTAGTACTGTTGTACTGCATTATACTGTCTTCTCTCTCTGTCTTACATTGATTATGACTTACAAATACTGGCCATTTATATCATGTTTTAAGTTAATAATAGCATCAATCGTGGCTGCAAATTACAGTTTTAACTAATCGCTATTGTGAAAAAAATCACTACAAAGTTAACATAGCACTCACTTTTTACAATATGGGAACTTATTTTCCTCTAAATACCACCATGTGTCAAAAGCTGCAAATAGAATTCTAGTAAGACATGAGGCTGGTACAGCTACAATAATAGGTGACACAAACATACACTTCCCAACATGCACGAAAACAAACTCACTGAAGCACTACGCAAGCACGCACGTATGAGCAGACACACACACACACACACACACACACACGCACGCACGCATGCACGCACACACACAGTGACACTGACCCCGTTGGCAGCTGCCATCTGCACAATGACCGCAATAGCTGTTCGGTTGAAAAAGCGACCGTCTCCCCCCACCACCATTGTTGATCCCTGGCGGTCACGTAAGTCAATAGAGGAGAAGATACTCTGGATAAAGTTGTGCAGGTAGTTCCTCCTAGACTGGAATACATAGACCTTTTTCTTCAGGCCGCTGGTGCCGGGTCTCTGGTCGGGGTAGGGAGCTGTGGGGACAGTCAACACCTGCAGAGGACTGTTATCCATTGTTTCAAAAAGAGAATCCAATCTGATGCAACAGCGTAGAGAGCCTAGTAGAGTAAAATATTGTACAGAGGGAAACCCCCCTGTCATTTGACATGGGGAACCGTACACAGGGGCAGAATGGGAGGGTATAATCTTGACTCCGCCTGTTATTTTACTGGAAGCACTGGATTACAGTGGCACTTCTGAAGCCCAAAATAACCTTTCAAACTAATGTGTGAGCAGAGGTAGGAGGGGTAACTAAAGACGCTGCTTCACACATGTGCAAGGAGATCACTGTCAAGGCTGCAGGCCCAGTCACAAAGAAGTAGTGTGTGTGTGTGTGTGTGTGTGTGTGTGTGTGTGTGTGTGTGTGTGTGTGTGTGTGTGTGTGTGTGTGTGTGTGTGTGTGTGTGTGTGTGTGTGTGTGTGTGTGTGTGTGAGAGAGTAGGTGTTAACTGAGCTATTTGTCCATCTGTGAATGGCTGCAGCTGTGCTAGAGGTAGAAGAAAGATGACATATCTTAGCAGAGAGGTACTGAGCGCTATTTTAGGAGGGGATATTTTCCCTTTCTTTAAGATGAGTGTATGAAGAGAGAATGAGAGGAGCAATTAGAGCTATTAGAGGTACGGAGTTTGTAGATGTGGTTTTAAGACAGTGTCTGTTTACAGAACATAATTTGTCATATCTAATTATACATGCAGTGCAATCAAATCAGAGTAGGAGATATATGCATGAGACAGACCAACACTGCCCTCTACAGTTTATTTAGGGATTCAACACCATAGTACAAAAGAGTGTGGCATCACAACCTGCCAGTGCAACGGTACGTAGTAATAGCATGAACATGCATTAGTCATTCATTTACAAGACTTAGGCATGAAACAAGTTGGTGTGTTTAGTTCAAGGATTGCATTACTCTGGGCCAAATCTCTGTTGACATAGAAAGACCATGCTGTGCCTGACCAATGTCAGGACAGAAATCAGTCTATAGTCTATAATAACATACAGGACATTATGAGTTCAGTTAGGTTTGATCAGGCTTTTCATTATGTTTTCAGGTACGGATACCCACACTTTTATTAATTAAATTAATAAAACAAGCAAATATATCAAAAATAGAGTATGTAAGTAAAGATGAGTGTTATAGCAGTTTAGCAGTTGTTGCCTTATGGCCCCTAGTGATGAAGCAATATTTACTAAGGATGCCTTACTCATTACAGATGTCAGTGAGTTGTAAGCTGTTCCATCAAGGATTTTCAGATCATTACATTTAAAGGTACTGTTCTTGACATTCAGAAAAAAAAAGTGTTCTGGAATTGTCTCCACACGGCTCTCACAGACCATTCCCCAACTTGTCACACACCGTTGCTTCGCTACTGCGGTCAAGCCAGCCGACACTCGGATATCCGTGGTCAAATCAGCCGACACTCAATTTGTAGTGCGCACTTTTACCAGCAGTGATGGTAAATGCATTCTAATGGCCCAGCTCGACTAGCGAACAATACACCTGCGACTACTTCCGGTTTTCAAAATAAGGTGTGAATATTAAATACATTTAAAAGAAGATTAATGGATTATATGCACCACAAGTAAAAAATATGTAACCCGTTTCTGTCCCTTATACAAAATAAATAAAAATAAACTGAAAGAAATGTGTTGTTGGAGTTATTCTTTGTTGATAACATTAATAATGAATATTTTTAAACAACTATTTATTTTAGGAGCAACTACACCCATATTTAAAATTCAGTAATTAACTGTTATACATTTTTAGATTTACTAAGTCCCTCATGTCTACGCTAAATCGAAAAACAATATAAAACTGTAGTAGTTCTGAAATTAATTTGCTCCATAGTTCCAGGCATTGACTGACACATATGAGTACAGGGCATCACTTACGACAATCATACCTAAAATCAGACATTTTTACTGTATAGTTTTTGAGATTTTTGACAGCAAATTCACATACTTCTGCTGTTGGACAAAAACAAATATGAACTTCTATGACCTATAAAATGAATTTGCTTCATAATTCCAGGCACTGACTGATATATTTGAGTACAGTAAATCAGGTACTACAATCGTACTGAAAATGAGACATTTTTACTGTATAATTTTGGAGATATTTGACACCAAAGTTTCATACTTCTGTCGTTGGACGAAAAAAATTAACGAACTTCTATGACCTATAAAATTAATTTGCTCCATAGTTCCTGGCACTGACTGATATATTTGAGTACAGTAAATCAGGTACTACAATCATACTGAAAATGAGACATTTTTACTGTATCATTTTTAAGATATTTGACTGCAAAGTCACATACTTCTGTAGTTGGACGATCAAAAGATATGAACTTCTATGACCTATAAAATGAATTTCTTCCATAATTCCAGGCACTTACTGATATATTTGAGTACAGTAAATCAGGTACTACAATCATACTGAAAATGAGACATTTTTACTGTATCATTTTTGAGATATTTGACACCAAAGTTTCCTACTTAACGAACTTCTATGACCTATAAAATGAATTTGCTCCATAGTTCCCGGCACTGACTGATATATTTGAGTACAGTAAATCAGGTACTACAATCATACTGAAAATGAGACATTTTTACTGTATATTTTGGAGATATTTGACACCAAAGTTTCATACTTCTGTCGTTGGACGAAAAAAATAACGAACTTCTATGACCTATAAAATGAATTTCTTCCATAATTCCAGGCACTGACTGATATATTTGAGTACAGTAAATCAGGTACTACAATCACACTGAAAATGAGACATTTGTACTGTATAATTTTTGAGATATTTGACACCAAAGTTTCCTACTTCTGTCGTTGGACGAAGAACATAACGAACTTCTATGACCTATAAAATGAATTTCTTCCATAATTCCAGGCACTGACTGATATATTTGAGTACAGTAAATCAGGTACTACAATCATACTGAAAATGAGACATTTTTACTGTATAGTTTTTGAGATATTTGACACCAAAGTTTCCTACTTCTGTCGTTGGACGAAGAAAATAACGAACTTCTATGACCTATAAAATGAATTTCTTCCATAATTCCAGGCACTGACTGATATATTTGAGTACAGTAAATCAGGTACTACAATCATACTGAAAATGAGACATTTGTACTGTATAATTTTTAAGATATTTGACTGCAAAGTCACATACTTCTGTCGTTAGACGATCAAAAGATATGAACTTCTATGACCTATAAAATGAATTTCTTCCATAATTCCAGGCACTGACTGATATATTTGAGTACAGTAAATCAGGTACTACAATCATACTGAAAATGAGACATTTTTACTGTATCATTTTTGAGATATTTGACACCAAAGTTTCCTACTTCTGTCGTTGGACGAAGAAAATAACGAACTTCTATGACCTATAAAATGAATTTCTTCCATAATTCCAGGCACTGACTGATATATTTGAGTACAGTAAATCAGGTACTACAATCATACTGAAAATGAGACATTTTTACTGTATCATTTTGGAGATATTTGACACCAAAGTTTCATACTTCTGTCGTTGGACGAAAAAAATAACGAACTTCTATTACCTATGAAATGAATTTCTTCCATAATTCCAGGCACTGACTGATATATTTGAGTACAGTAAATCAGGTACTACAATCATACTGAAAATGAGACATTTGTACTGTATAATTTTTAAGATATTTGACTGCAAAGTCACATACTTCTGTCGTTAGACGATCAAAAGATATGAACTTCTATGACCTATAAAATTAATTTGCTCCATAGTTCCAGGCACTGACTGATATATTTGAGTACAGTAAATCAGGTACTACAATCATACTGAAAATGAGACATTTTTACTGTATAATTTTTGAGATATTTGACACCAAAGTTTCCTACTTCTGTCGTTGGACGAAGAAAATAACGAACTTCTATGACCTATAAAATGAATTTCTTCCATAATTCCAGGCACTGACTGATATATTTGAGTACAGTAAATCAGGTACTATAATCACACTGACAATCAGACATTTTTACTGTATAATTTTGGAGATATTTGACACCAAAGTTTCATACTTCTGTCGTTGGACGAAAAAAATAACGAACTTCTATGACCTATAAAATGAATTTGCTCCATAGTTCCCGGCACTGACTGATATATTTGAGTACAGTAAATCAGGTACTACAATCATACTGAAAATGAGACATTTTTACTGGATAATGTCTGAGATATTTGACACCAAAGTTTCATACTTCTGTCGTTGGACGGAAAAAAATATGAACTTCTATGACCTATAAAATTAATTTGTTCCATAGTTCCAGGCATTGACTGATATATTTAAGTACAGTAAATCAGTTACTAAAATCATACTGACAATCAGACATTTTTACTGTATAATTTTGGAGATGTTTGACACCAAATTCCCATATTCTGTCGTTAGACGATCAAAAGATATGAACTTCTATGAACTATAAAATTGCGTTGCTCCATAGTTCCAGGCACTGACTGATATATCTTTGTACATGGCATCATGTACTACAATCACACTGAAAATCAGACATTTTTACTGTATGATTTTTGAGATTTTTGACTGCAAATTCCCATACTTCTGTCGTTAGACGATCAAAAGATATGAACTTCTATGACCTATAAAATGAATTTGTTCCATAATTCCAGGCACTGACTGATATATCTTTGTACATGGCATTATGTACTACAATCATACTGAAAATCAGACATTTTTACTGTATAATTATTGAGATTTTTGACTGCAAAGTCCCATACTTCTGTCGTTAGACGATCAAAAATAAAAATCTGTAGGACCTCTAAAATGAATTTGCTCCATAGTTCCAGGCAAGGACTGACATAGTTCAGTACAGGACATCACATACTACAATACTACTGAAAATAAAAAAATTTACTGTATATTTTGGAGATTTTTGGAAGCAAAGTCCCATAATTCTGCTGTTAGACGACAAAAAATATGAAACTGGTGGAGCTCTAAAAAGAATTTGCGCCTTAGGCCTATAGGACATCTTTGACTAAATATAGAACAAACATTTGTGTGGCTTAAATGAATGGCTACATACAATTTGACAGAATCATAACACTGCTCCATAAATATAGGAATTTTCATTAAATTACATCTCTGAAGTTGTGATTTTCCAAAAATTTGTAGAAAATAGCTTTGTCTGGTATATGGGGGTACGCATCAATTTCCATCACTTGTATCTTTTTATTGCATATGTATCCTTCTAACCTTTAGATGAAGACATCAAAATATTGAATAGGAAACACATTTTTACTAAACATAATATCTCCGGCACCACCATTTCAGGCACATCAAAAGTGTACCATCACTTCCTGATGACAGAGAAACAGCTGGATCTCTTGTACAATCTAAATAAGAATAAGAACTGGCACTTGGCAATTTATTTTGTTATGGAGTGAAATAGTTGTTGGACCCTGCAACCACTGAGTGCTGATTAATCTTAGCACAGTCTGAAAAATGTAAATGGTTCAGACATTGCTATGGTAATGCTTGACATGAAAATAGACTCCTGCTCTTTAAAACACAATTTTATTTACATTGTTTTAAATATTTTTATCCTGTGTGCCAAACTTACAATTTAGCGTGTCATAGGGACTTTGTAACAATGCAGTGACAAGTCACAAGTGCATTGATGTCAGGAAACTGAAGATTATTTCCAGAACTTTATTTGTATTTTCAAACACAACAAATTCAGCCAAAAATTATCTTTGAAATAACTCACTTGGCGACCTTCATTTTAAAGCACAGATATAAATTAACGAAGATAACAAAAAGACATGCCTTTCTCTGTTACTCCGATGTAACAAGGATTCAAATTCAATAATAATATTACAAGATATTACAATAATTAATGAATGATCTCGATTAACAATTTATGATCAATTTACAATTGCAACATTATTTTATCAAAATTACATGACATATTGTGTCATTGTTTAGATGGCAAAGCCAGTCATGGAGGCCTTTCCGAAAATTCCCAAAATAGCACGTTGGTACAGCAAAGAGAGAGATGGCACAGCAGCGTAAACATTTCACTTTGAAAATACTAAAAGCCTCAGGTGGGTGAGACCTTTTCTTAGTTATTATGTGATAGTGTAGTACTACAGAGCTAAAATATTCTTTTGTATATTAGTGTTTGACACTTGACATTTTCCTATTTATGATTGTATAACAGCAGAAGTATGGGATTTTGCATACATAAATCTCAAAAGTTATACAGTAAACATATAAGGTTTTCAGTAGGATTGTGGCATGTGATGCCCTGTACTGAACTATGTCAGTCCCAGCCTGGAACTATGGAGCAAATTCATTTTAGAGGTCATGGAAGTTGATATCTTTTTTCGTCCAACAGCAGAAGTCTGGGACTTTGCTGTCAAAAATCTCCAAAATTATACAGTAAAAATGTTTCATTTTCAGTAGGATTGTGGTATGTGATGCCCTGTACTCAACTATTTCAGTCCCAGCCTGGAACTATGGAGCAAATTCATTTTAGAGCTCCTACAGTTTCATATTTTTTTGTCGTCTAACGACAGAAGTATTGGACTTTGCAGGCAAAACTCTCAAAAATTATACAGTAAAAATGTCTGATTTTCAGTAAGATTGTAGTACCTGATTTCCTGTACTCAAATATATCAGTCAGTGCCTGGAACTATGGAGCAAATTAATTTAATAGGTCATAGAAGTTGATATCTTTTGATCGTCTAACGACAGAATATGGGACTTTGGTGTCAAATATCTCCAAAATTATACAGTACAAATGTCTGGTTTTCAGTGTGATTGTAGTACATGATGCCATGTACAAAGATATATCAGTCAGTGCCTGGAACTATGGAGCAACGCAATTTTATAGTTCATAGAAGTTCATATCTTTTGATCGTCTAACGACAGAATATGGGAATTTGGTGTCAAATATCTCCAAAATTATACAGTAAAAATGTCTGATTGTCAGTATGATTTTAGTAACTGATTTACTGTACTTAAATATATCAGTCAATGCCTGGAACTATGGAACAAATTAATTTTATAGGTCATAGAAGTTCATATTTTTTTCCGTCCAACGACAGAAGTATGAAACTTTGGTGTCAAATATCTCAGACATTATCCAGTAAAAATGTCTCATTTTCAGTATGATTGTAGTACCTGATTTACTGTACTCAAATATATCAGTCAGTGCCGGGAATTATGGAAGAAATTCATTTTATAGGTCATAGAAGTTCGTTATTTTCTTCGTCCAACGACAGAAGTAGGAAACTTTGGTGTCAAATATCTCAAAAAATGATACAGTAAAAATGTCTGATTGTCAGTATGATTTTAGTAACTGATTTACTGTACTTAAATATATCAGTCAATGCCTGGAACTATGGAACAAATTAATTTTATAGGTCATAGAAGTTCATATTTTTTTCCGTCCAACGACAGAAGTATGAAACTTTGGTGTCAAATATCTCAGACATTATCCAGTAAAAATGTCTCATTTTCAGTATGATTGTAGTACCTGATTTACTGTACTCAAATATATCAGTCAGTGCCGGGAATTATGGAAGAAATTCATTTTATAGGTCATAGAAGTTCGTTATTTTCTTCGTCCAACGACAGAAGTAGGAAACTTTGGTGTCAAATATCTCAAAAATGATACAGTAAAAATGTCTCATTTTCAGTATGATTGTAGTACCTGATTTACTGTACTTAAATATATCAGTCAGTGCCTGGAATTATGGAAGAAATTCATTTTATAGGTCATAGAAGTTCATATTTTTTTTCGTCCAACGACAGAAGTAAGAAACTTTGGTGTCAAATATCTCAATAATTATACAGTAAAAATGTCTGATTTTCAGTGTGATTGTAGTACATGATGCCATGTACAAAGATATATCAGTCAGTGCCTGGAACTATGGAGCAACGCAATTTTATAGTTCATAGAAGTTCATATCTTTTGATCGTCTAACGACAGAATATGGGAATTTGGTGTCAAATATCTCCAAAATTATACAGTAAAAATGTCTGATTGTCAGTATGATTTTAGTAACTGATTTACTGTACTTAAATATATCAGTCAATGCCTGGAACTATGGAACAAATTAATTTTATAGGTCATAGAAGTTCATATTTTTTTCCGTCCAACGACAGAAGTATGAAACTTTGGTGTCAAATATCTCAGACATTATCCAGTAAAAATGTCTCATTTTCAGTATGATTGTAGTACCTGATTTACTGTACTCAAATATATCAGTCAGTGCCGGGAATTATGGAAGAAATTCATTTTATAGGTCATAGAAGTTCGTTATTTTCTTCGTCCAACGACAGAAGTAGGAAACTTTGGTGTCAAATATCTCAAAAATGATACAGTAAAAATGTCTCATTTTCAGTATGATTGTAGTACCTGATTTACTGTACTCAAATATATCAGTCAGTGCCGGGAACTATGGAGCAAATTAATTTTATAGGTCATAGAAGTTCGTTATTTTTTTTGTCCAACGACAGAAGTATGAAACTTTGGTGTCAAATATCTCCAAAATGATACAGTAAAAATGTCAAATTTTCAGTACGATTGTAGTACCTGATTTACTGTACTCAAATATATCAGTCAGTGCCTGGAATTATGGAAGAAATTCATTTTATAGGTCATAGAAGTTCGTTATTTTCTTCGTCCAACGACAGAAGTAGGAAACTTTGGTGTCAAATATCTCAAAAATTATACAGTACAAATGTCTCATTTTCAGTATGATTGTAGTACCTGATTTACTGTACTCAAATATATCAGTCAGTGCCTGGAATTATGGAAGAAATTCATTTTATAGGTCATAGAAGTTCGTTATGTTCTTCGTCCAACGACAGAAGTAGGAAACTTTGGTGTCAAATATCTCAAAAATTATACAGTAAAAATGTCTCATTTTCAGTATGATTGTAGTACTGATTTACTGTACTCAAATATATCAGTCAGTGCCGGGAACTATGGAGCAAATTAATTTTATAGGTCATAGAAGTTCGTTAATTTTTTCGTCCAACGACAGAAGTAGGAAACTTTGGTGTCAAATATCTCCAAAATTATACAGTAAAAATGTCTGATTTTCAGTGTGATTGTAGTACTGATTTACTGTACTCAAATATATCAGTCAGTGCCTGGAATTATGGAAGAAATTCATTTATAGGTCATAGAAGTTCATATTATTTTTCGTCCAACGACAGAAGTAAGAAACTTTGGTGTCAAATATCTCAATAATTATACAGTAAAAATGTCTGATTTTCAGTGTGATTGTAGTACATGATGCCATGTACAAAGATATATCAGTCAGTGCCTGGAACTATGGAGCAACGCAATTTTATAGTTCATAGAAGTTCATATCTTTTGATCGTCTAACGACAGAATATGGGAATTGGTGTCAAATATCTCCAAAATTTACAGTAAAAATGTCTGTCAGTATGATTTAGTAACTGATTTACTGTACTTAAGTATATCAGTCAGTGCGGGAACTATGGAACACATTAATTTTATAGGTCATAGAAGTTCATATTTTTGTCGTTTTAATTGAGGGACTTCAACTTCAAACAATCTCAAAATTTATAACATTCAATTGCTTTATTTTAAAAATGGGTTTAGTCGCCCCCCCTAAAATAAATAGTTGTCTACAAATATTAATTATTAATGTTATTAACAAAGAATAACTCCAAAAAAAATAATTTTCACAATTTATTGGAATTGTATTTGTTTTGTATAACGGACAGACAAGGGTTACATATTTTTTTACTTGTGGTAAATTATAATCCATTAATCTTGTTTTATATGTACTTTTATTAACAGTTTATTTTGAAAACCGGAAGTAGTCAAATGTGTATTGTTCGCAAGTTGAGCTGAGCTGTTAGAATGCATTACCATATTGCCAGTAAAAGAGCGCAATACAATTGAGTGTCGGTGATTTGACCACGGAGATCCGAGTGTCGGCTGGCTTGACCGCAGTGCTTCGCTGTCACTTCCCTCGTCAGATACCGATGCACAAGGCACTCGCGTGCACTAACATGCATTCACGGATGGACAAGCTATCAAAACAAACAACAGAGAAGTTTAGATTACTACCATAGACTGGAGAAATTCACTTCATCAAAGTTAATAGGAACATTTTGCTTGTCTATATGTCAGCATTCAGTTGCACCTTCCAAAGGCTCGCCGACTAGCACTAGTGTTAACTGGTAAATTTAGGGAAAGTCTGCCGATTTTCTGTACTGCAGTACATGCAGATGAATGGCGCCAGTACCCGAAGGTTCGTGTTTACACAAAGGGACAAGTCCGCTGGTTGACTCACTTTAGCTGGTTGACAACTGATAACTTTCCCTCTTCAGCATTTGGGTTAGCGCCGTGCCATTGTAAACAACACTGGCTTGACTGCATGCGTCATCCTTCCCAGCTCCACCCTCTAGTCCAAAAATTGATCAAACCAAGATGGCGACGGCCAAACTGCCAAACTGGAGGCTCCAAAACAGCAGTCTACTATCCAATGGGTGACGTCACTAATGCTACGTCCATTATTATTCAGTGTGCCGTGGTGCTGCTTAAGCAGCACTCGGCACAATGACTATTATTGCCCATACTTATTATTATTATTATTATTATTATTATTCCGCCTGTTTTTTGTCCCACTACTAGTCCCAAAGCGTTGCCAACACGCGCAACACATTACACCGAAATGTGGGTATTGATCGGGAATGGCGGGCTATGACTTTTCAACAAGATTTGCCGCGTGGTTTTACCGAAATCGGCAAAAATACGGCCAAAAATGTCCCATAGACATGAATGGGAAATGTTCGGGAAATGGTTCAACATTGCTCAAAACTCCCCCTCTTTGGGACCGGGCTGTACCTCCATACTTTAACGTAGAAACATGATTAAAAGTTTAAACCGAAGACAAGACTTTGGCGTTTATTGGGCTGAATAGGCGTTCAGGTATCAAGCACGGTTTCTCCCAAATCCCAGTTTACGTTTCGTCCCGTTTTCAGACCGGCTCAGATTTTCCAATGTGTGTGTATGTGGCGGAATGTTCAGAGCTAGAGTGGGAGACAGAGTGAGGGCCTGCGGTACGGTTATCCAGAAGTTTCCCGAACAAATTGCTCTCTCTCCTCCAGTTTTAAGTCTTCAGACTTCATTATTGGTCAAAATGTAGAGAATCTTGTTCCGGTCGCAGACATGTAACTATGGAGTCTGTCGGACTTAAATTGTTGGCTGTGATCTACCAACTGTCGGCAGAAACTAAGAAAATACCATGCAGCTGGAGTCCGATTCAGTGATTTTTTCCCCAAACATATTGCTCTCTCTCCTCCAGTTTTATTTCTGTAGACATCCTAGTTGGTCAAGATGTAGGGAATCTTGTTCCGATCGCAGACATGTAACTATGGAGTCTATCGGACTAAAACTCTTCGCGCTAGGCTCACCAACTGCAGATATAGACATTGAAAGAAAGACTCTGGCCCGTACTTTGAGGAAATCCCATAGCAACAGGTTGGATACTGAGAGGACAGAGGGAGGGGCTGCAAGACGATGCTCTGAAACAAACAAATGTCTCTCCTCCAGTTTTAACTCTTTCGACATCATAGTTGGTCAAAATGTAGGAAATCTTGTTCCGGTCGCAGACATGTAACTATGGGAGACTATCAGACTTAACGTGTTCACGCTAGGGAAACCAACTGCCAACAACACATTGAAACGGCTCAGACACACACACCCTATATGACCCTGTTCCCTGGCGGCCATGTTGACCACTGACTCCTAAATGATGTTTCCATTGTGTGTGTGTGGTGGATGGGCCCCAATAGCAGGCACACTGATAAAATTTCTGCGGAATTTTCTAGTATTTAGTGGGAATGCTGTTCCACAGCATTCCAACTATTGTTATACAGTTCTTTT
>NW_022602963.1:0-27157 GCF_008692095.1 Etheostoma spectabile | reverse complement strand
GGAAGAGCCCCCCCAAGACATTCCGGGGTCACTCTACGAGGGCTCGTGTCGGCGTCTGCGGCTCTATTTAAAGGCCTGGCAGTAGCCGACATTTGCGCGGCAGCCTCCTGGGCTTCCCCGTGCCCCTCCTCCGCTTTTATCTGCGAGATATGTCTGAATCTCCCATGTCTCATGCGGTTTTGTCCACAGTCTGACGCGTAATGCCGCGCTGAATGTGCAAAAAAAAAAAAAAAAAAAGCGGATGCCTTGATTGTTGCCAATCTCCTTCACACCTAGTGCTGAATCCCTGCTCTGCTGTCTCACCTCTCCTCCTGGGGTATTTCTTGTGAGACAACAGTTTTTATCTCATACATTGTCTAATCATGTTGCCCGCACGGAGGTAATCATGTCTCTCCGTTGCATGCGCGACAGGATCAATCACGCTTGCCCCCCATTAATCATTGTACTACTGCATCATATTGCGGGCCACATGAACCTTTCCGGCCACGCCATTGGCAGGGCAGGCTTTGTCAGAAGAATGACTCTGACTAGCCCTGTACATTGTTGCTGGGGCAATGTGGTGTATGTTCGGCTTGTGGACCTTGTGCCGCAGGTGGCATTGACTACATCAGCTTCGCCCTAACCCAATAGCGTAGCCCTTGAGGCGAAGCCTATACGAAATAGAACGTTAGTTACTTTGGTAACTCCAGATTCTATTATATAGGCGTAGCCCTCTAAGGTCCGGCCACCTGCTCCTAAACTTAGTTGAAGAAAAAGCTGATGTTTTGGGAGTCGAACAACGGGTCCGCTCTGTATTTATGCAGTAAAATGCGGACGTAGTTGAGGCCCCCAGCTGGACGCTAGGGCGGGAAAGAAAATCTCCACGAACTGCGCATGCGCGAAGGGATAAAACCAATAGCGTAGCCCAATAGCGTAGCCCTTAGAGGGCTACGCCTATACTAATAGAATCTGGAGTTACCAAGTAACTAACGTTATTATTTACTAGCATATATGATTCCTATACATTGTGTATGGTAGCCTTTACAATGTTTTTATTTCATTTATTACCACACCACAATCATAGCAGAGCTGCCCCCCCCATGTTTATACTGATGATTGAGTGTAATAATCAACAGAGAGAAGTTGTCTCCATCTGTTTTTACAGACACACCTGGCCGAAGTTGAAACCCAATCAGCTTTAAATCCAGTTCTAATCTAGTCCTCACTAAATTTCAAATAATTTCCCTGGATTACATTACAAATGTAATCTAATTAAATTGGAACATACACAGACTGGTCACAAAATCACACTTGATCATATTTTGCTACTCGGTCAGAATCTTATTAACCTGGAGTCCCAGTCTCTGTCAATATAAATAGGCTATATTTTTATATGATTTTTAGGCCTATAGCAGACATTAAAATGTAGGCATGGCATATAAAGAATAAGAGTCTTTTCTCATGTCTACTGTAGTTTCTCAGTGTGCTCTCTAGTACAATGGTCTGGTCCAGGGAGCTTTGATATTCATAAGGCTACTTTTACTTTTTATATTTTAAGTATATTCTAAGCCTGTACAGATGGAGGAGAGATGAAATGTGTCAGTAATATAGGAGATGTTGGCTGGAAGTATGGAGATACTAATATGCATTACTTAAAAGGAGAAAACTAAAAATATTTATGGTCATGTAAGTATGTGTTTTCCAATAAAAAGATTGACTTGAGAAATTAATTAGTCTTAAATTATGCTCAGAGGCCCCACATGGCCCTTCTATGTTCCTGTTAGTATGTGTTTTCAACTAAAAATTTTTGACTCAAGAATAATTAATTAGTCTATAATGATGCTCAGAGGCCCCACATGGCCCTCACCTTGTTCGCAATAGGTCAGCGCAGTCGGCTGTTAACCGAAAGGATGGTGGTTCAGGTCCACCCAGGGACGTTTGTTGCTTAAATAACCTGGAGTAAGCCAACTCTAGGGTTTATCATTCTGCAGGTGAATATAGACTAGCCCAAAGATAACCCAAGTGGCCTTACCTTTATCTAAGGTCAGTTCTGAAAACCATGTACTGTACATATTATCTTTACGGTCATTGGTATGCAGGTCACGTGATGTAATACAAGCAAATACATAAGGCCAGACAGAGACAAAAGTGAGAGAAAAGAAAAAGAGACTAGCTGTCTAAAGGATAACCAGTTGAGATTGTGTGCGTCTTTGAGAACTGTAAGTCATATAATGATGTTGTCAGTTCATTTAAACTAATGAGGAAGAATTTGAAAAAAATCAAAATCAAGTCCAGGAACTTATTCTTTCAAACATCACAACTGAGTCTCTCAGACTACCATCTAGCCACTAGACCATCAGGGAGTCACATCTTTCAAATTTATCTTTGTAGATGTGAGTTTTCTTTCTTTACTGGAATGACTCATATTGTTTTAGGGCGAGGAATGGCGCCTGGCTAGAGCTTCAGAAGGGGCCATGACAGATTACACATCTGTCACATAGTCAGTTTGTAGTCTTAAATACCAAGTCTCTTGCTGTTCCTTGACTAGTTGGCCACCCCTGCTTTGCATCGCTCCAGGTATGTAGAATAAAAATCTGTTATGCACCTTTGCGTTGCACTAAAATGTCAAAATTTGGACCTGAATCCAACAATAACATTCTTGACTCTCACATACATTGGTTTTCAGTTAAAATGTTGGTTAGGGTTTAGTTACTGCTTGAAAAAATGAAAAGAATTGTTATTGAGATGGAGGCAGATGAAGTGTTTATGACCCATCAATGATGACAAAAGGAGACATCCTCTGTCGGGGTCTGCTTTAAAGGAAATGGTACTCTTTAAAACGTTAAACTAATGAGGAAGAATTTGACAAATCAACCAAAAACTTGCTCTTTTAAATCTGTATCTGTCAAGTCCTGACCATTCCCTGACCGGAATTGAACCCCGGCCACGGCGGTGAGGGCACCAAATCCTAGCCATTAGACCATCAGGGAGTTACATTTATCAATTTAATTTAACATATTTTGGTTATATTGTTTTAGGCAAGAAATGGCGCATGGTTAGAGATTTAGAAGGCAGTGGTGCAAAATGCAAAACTGCCTGTTTCTATTTAAATACATGGTAATAATACAAAACAGAGGTGTAGTGATTACTTGGAAATGCTTCCGGTAGTTTCTGAAATAAAAACCATGAATCAGTGGTGGAAAATGCAAAACTGCCTGTTTCAATTTTATTACATGGTAATATTAGAAAACAGAGGGCAGAGATTAGAGGTGCAGAGATTATCTGGAAATACTTACCATGAAATATGTCTTGTCCTTCACGTACGTAACGCTGTGCAATCTGACCAGCAGCTAAACACCTTCCACCATCAAGCACTGGCGACCGGGATCCTTGTAACACGTTTATTTGAGTAACAAAGGGTGAAACTGGGAGAAAACACAATGACCAGTTACTTAGATAGTAATGAGTCACATATTTAAACAAAGATAATTGTAAAAACAATATAACTACTACAACAGGCTAGCAAAAATGTAAGATGAAATAAAGAAACACGTAATGTATTGTTATACAGTGTACGTGTATAACCTATGTTGGGTATCTAAATAAACTAAGATATACTTACATGTGGCATTACCCAAGATAAAAGTGGCAAACTATCTTACTGAAGTATACCGTCAGTTAGGGCTGAACAATATTGTGTTTTAGCATTGACATCGCGATGTGCGCATGCGCGAAAGTCACATTGCAGGACGTTACGATGTTGACGTTAATACTTTTTGCTGCTTGATAGAAAAGTAACCTTTCACTGTTTCTCCTTTACATTTATTACCATCTGACCATTCCCCTTTAAGACAGGTAGCCATGTGGGCAACGTGTGTATGTGACGTTAGTCCGATGGGGTTTATTGTTATGGGAAGTGAGGCTCTTCGCGTGTAGAAAAGTAGCCTACCGTTGGCAACAGCTGCCTCTGACACAGTGATGTCATAGTATTTGATGGGAGTGGAGTGACGCTACAGTAGTTGGGGTTTTATGTTCTCCTCAAATACAAACTAAACCCCCTGATTAATGCAACATAATCACAACGTCTCCCGGCCATTTCCCACCGCAGAAAGCTGCTATCAGCCAAGCTAAAGCTAATATAGTTAGCTTAAAGAACAAGCAGAAAGCTGCTACCAGCCAGGCTAAAGCTAAAATAGTTAGCTTAAAGAAACAAGCAGAAAGCTGCTACCAGCCGGTCTAAAGCTAATATAGTTAGCTTAAAGAAACAAGCAGAAAGCTGCTACCAGCCAGGCTAAAGCTAAAATAGTTAGCTTAAAGAAACAAGCAGAAAGCGCTACCAGCCAGGCTAAAGCTAAAATAGTTAGCTTAAAGAAACAAGCGAAAGCTGCTACCAGCCGGTCTAAAGCTAATATAGTTAGCTTAAAGAACAAGCAGAAAGCTGCTACCAGCCAGGCTAAAGCTAATATAGTTAGCTTAAAGAAACAAGCAGAAAGCTGCTACCAGCTGGTCTAAAGCTAATACAACTAGCCCAAAGAAACAAGAGGCATGCAGGTCTGGTCAGTTTATCAACTGACGAGCTGGCCTCGCTAGTCGACCACAACCTGAAATTTAGAGGAAGCAACATGCAGTCACTGTCATTCACGTTAACCTGGATTGATTATTATATGAATACAATGGTGTCATGCTAGTCAACCAAGAGTATTTCTACCTGATGTCCCTCTCCAAAATCACTTCAGAAGAGCAATGTTAGTCACAGCGCTTACTGCTTTGGTGTTTGTAAAGCAATAAAGTTCAACAAAGAATATGAAGGTAATAGGGTGCAAATGTGAGAGCGCGTAGATGTGATGTGAGCACTTAGAGAATATGATTTGAGAGCTTGTAGAAAAAAATTCTGTACTTGTACTTTATTTCATTTTTTTTTCACTTCAGTCACTTTTCCACAAAGGCGAGTCTGCACCCTCGACTTTTGCAACACTTCTTACGATACATTTGGTGCAAAACTAAGTTGTACCTGTGGACTTAGTCTGTGGAGCTCTGAGCCAACAGGATGGGGGGGAGGGGGCAGCAGGGTTTTTATCCTCAGATGAGGGACAACTCTGTCCGGCTTATTTATGTAGCATGAAAGCTAGCATAAGCTTACTAGCATCTAGCCCGCTTCTAAATACTGTAAATACCTTTAATTATCTCAACACTTTTTAACAGTTAAACTGAAACACTGGAGCTCCAGGTGCTGCAGACGCAGACGGTCCGCCGTCAGTGGGGCTCGGCCAGCGGGGAAACATCGCTAGAAAGCTCCGCTGCCGACCTCAACGGGATCTGATCTCCAGCGAGACATGGAAAGCTCCAGACCCGATAGCAGCGGCGCAACCCCCCATGAGCCCACCGCCAGTGTTGGTGGAATAGCAAGCTAGCGTTAGCAAACTAACCAACCAGCCCGCTTAAAAAAAATAAAAATGTAATTTAAAAGGCACGCATTATACCCATTGATGGCGGTCCGTCCGTGGCTGCAAGACCTGGAGCTCACCGCCAGTGTTTCAGTTTGACTGTTTAAAGTGTTAGGATAATTAAAATGTATTTATTTATAAGCGGTGTTAGTTTGCTAACGCTAGCTTGCTAATCCACCAACACTAGTGGTGAGCGGGTCTGAAGCTATCCATGTCCGTCTGCAGCTGCAGGACCTGGAGCTCACCGCCAGTGTTTCAGTTTGACTGTTAAAAGTGTTGAGAAAATTAAAAAGTATTTGTTTGGAAGCAAGCTGGCTGCTAGTTAGCTAACGCTAGCTTCCATGCTACATAATAAGCCGGACAGAGTTGTCTCTCACAGAAAAAACACAGGTAAAATTAAAAAACACTGCATAAGCTTTGCTACTGTGTTCATTTAAATATAGGTACACCTACATGTAGGGTGACGAGATTGCAATATAAGCCTGTATATTAATATTAGGACTATCCATATGTCAAGGGTGTATATTTTCATTAGGCGGTGCAGTACAGCCCGATCCAGCAGGGGAGAGTGGTGGAGAGAGAACTTGGTAGACTCCTTACTGACGTTTATATCTGTACTCACAATGCCCTTTTTTTTTTAAACACCAGCCAATCACAAGTGTTACATGTGAATAATCAATGTGTGAGTAATCAGGGACCTCACATAAAAGATAGTTGCAAGATCTACCAAATGTTTAACTTTACTACCCGTAAGCTGTTGGAACCTTGGTTGCCACAGGGTCCCAATCTCCCCTCAAAATGTCAATCACAGACACTGAAGTGTGCTGGGCCCAAAACCCAGAGGTTGAGGGATTGAAACCATCCTCTTCTAATTCCTGTGCTTTGTATCAGCATCAAGTCTATTTCCAGTCTGTTGATGTTTAACAAAGCATCTGATGTTGCAAGTGTCTCCACTGCTGAAGAGTAAACTTAATGGCATGTTGAGATTATGTCTTCCATAAAAAAAGAAACTACAGTGCTCATACCTTTTATTCCCGCTGTAACACCCATAAAAACTGGAGTGTAATACAGTAAATATACTACACTACAGGTAATAAATACTGTAAATGGAAACTGTAAAACATGAAAATTTAAAGTGCTTGTTATGCTGTCTAGCAGTCAGATTACCACAGGAGGTAATATCTGTTGCAGCTCTTTTAAAGACTCTACCATAATACCTGCTGGAGATGCCAGGTCCTCATACATGTAAAGCATGCGCTCTACCACTGAGCTACATCCCCTGAAGATTTTGGAATTCTTTTGACTTTTTTCTGAGATCGACTCAGACTAATCTTTATTAATCCTTTTGGGATGACTCTCGCAAGGAAATTGAAATATGTTGTTTATGGCTTTAAAACCTGTAAATGCAACTGCGGTGGCTGGAAATCAAACCTGGGCAAAATGATTGCACTGCTACGATATAAATCATAGTCAAAAGTAACACACCTGTTGCCTTTCTGCTGGACAATACAACGCTCACTGCAAATCTTGTGACACAGACAGATAATAAATGGTGGAAAAAGTTGGCTTCCAGTACCTATGAAGTAACACAACACTGTTCATGAAGACACATCTGCAATTGGGGTTACTGTGATGTGTCATTGGTTTGCTAGCACTCTAAAAGAAAACCTTTCGTTGCCAGCAGGATTCGAACCTGCGCGGGGAGACCCCAATGGATTTCTAGTCCATCGCCTTAACCACTCGGACACGACAACATGAAAAAAATGTTCATACCTTTTTGAACAAATGTTCATAAACTTTTCAATTGGTTAGCAGTATTTACCAGACACGGGCAAAGTGCAAATCGTGGTATCCTGCCTGTGTCTGTGGATCCTGGAGGCCGCTTGATTGATTGATATGCTCCCTTATTTGTACCATAAAAGAGATCTAATTTTTTATCAAATCGGGTTGGGCAAGTAACCTTTCTGGTTACTTCTTGACAAATAAAGCAAGTAACCACACAATGAAAACTACTGCGATGGCTGGGAATCGAACCCAGGTCAACTGCTTGGAAGGCAGCTATGCTCACCACTATACCACCATCGCTAGACAAGACAGTTGGTGTCCTTAAACGTTGTCTTTTTCTTTTTCCTTTTTATTATATTAAGGCATTAAGATCAATTTCCAAAAGTTAATTTTTTGGCAAAGATTGCAAAGCCAGAAATCTTGGTGAAGTCGTGGACTTAAATTTTAACAGCCACATTAAGACAATTACAAAGTCAGCCTATTATCACCTTAAGAAAATATCAAGGGTTAAAGGACGTATGTGTCAACAGGATTTGGAAAAAACTTTGCCATGCTTTCATCTTCAGTAACTTTTAAATCAAGGCTGAAAACTTTTCTTCTTGATGTTGCCTTTCTTTAAATGGTTATTCATTTCTTTAATGTTTAATTTTGTATACTGCCCTGTAACTTTTTAGTAGGCAGTGCACTACAATTTGCACTTTGCCCTTGTCTGGTAACTACTACTAACCAATTGAAAAAAAAAGTTTCTGAACCTTTGTCCAAACAGGTATAGTACTGCTTTTCAGGTTGTCGTGGCCGAATGGTTAAGGTGAAGAACTAGAAATCTATTAGGGTCTCACCGCGTAGGTTGAAATCCTTCTGACAGCAAAAGGCATTCTTTAAGAGTGGTAGCAATCCAATGACACATCACAGGATATCAAATTGCAGATGTGCGTCCACGAACAATGTTGTGTTATTTCTAAGGTACTGGAAGCAACCTGTCTCCACTATTCATGTTCAGGGTAATTCCTGTCCACTTCCGGGAGAGGCCCTCTGTTGTGGTACAAATAAGGCGGCATATAAATCAATCAAGCTGCCTCCCTGAGGATTCACAGACACAGGCAGTACACTACGATTTGAACTTTGCCGGTGTCTGCTATTACTGATCCTGTGGACTATTGACTTGCTTCCTGCTTCTTACAGTGCAGATGCTTTGCTGCTTGCTCCTGCCTCTGTTTGCATATTTTTGCTGATAATCTTGCTTTTCCTGGACTATACATTTTTTGTAGACATAGTAGGCTATTGCCATATTTTTTAAATTTTTGTGTGTGAGTGTGGCCTACCAATAGCTCAAGGCTGTCCTACAGTGACTTTAGCTGAGACTTTTGTTGGGCTTCCTGTTTGGCCAAGCCTATTGCACTTAAAAAACAACGATGTTGTCCTTAAATACATTGAACTCCTAAATTCTTTATTCCCCATATCACGTCTCAGACATTAACTCCGAATGAAGACACTAGTCAGAAATGGGATTAGAACCCACGCCTCCACTGGAGACAGCGACCTGAATGCAGCACCTGGGACTGCTCGGCCATCCTGACTGATCCAGCAGAGCTTCAGTAGGACCTGTCTCAAAAATTATAATAGAGTAAATTAAACATGTCATGATAAAGTAGGCTCTCAATCATCCATGTCATAGTTAACAAGGGAAGGTTTCTCAACTGTCAGCCCAAATATATGGAGACATGGAAGAAAGTCAATGTGCTTGACAATGGCAATACATTGCACGGGATGTGAAGGCAATGTGCAATACAGGCCAAATCCTTTGGTGGGACTCAAGATCCACGCCAAGGGCAACTGGACTTGGTAAAAAGACATCAGCAGAAGTTTTGTCTCTCATCCAAGAAACTTCTTTACTTGTTTTTTTTACACAGAAAGGGTTGGACACAGAGCCCACTCCCCCACCCATATCTGACAATTGAAAGCTGTGGGAAAGGGGGGTTCCAAAGCTAATAGACCATTCAACAAGCAATTCTGAGGCACTGTATATACTATATAGGGGCATAGGTTGCGTACTTCATTTAATACAGGACCATTAAACCAGATCTTTCTACAGACCTTCATTGGCTAGATAGCAATTCCCATACCGGGAGTTGAACCCGGGCCACCTGGGTGAAAACCAGGAATCCTAACCACTAGACCATATGGGACTGACCACATATTAATACCAGGGATTTTATGAATCAATTCATAGTCTGGCTGGAAACAGGGCTTCTCTTGAACCTGAATGAAAAAGATTCTTAAGTAAGTTTTATATTGAAGCTTTTGAGTGTTCTTTAGGTTTTATCTGCTTTAACTATTACCGGACAGCGGGGGCACGGAGCAGAGCAGAGCGGCCGTTAGGGAGGAATCCTCCTCCGTGTTCAGCTCCATTTTGAACTGGCAGTAAAAAACTTTATGATGAATAGAAATGTTGACAGGTTGATTTCTGTTAATAACAAACACAACTATAGTCAATAGAAAAAGAAAATATATATATGAAAAGCCGTCTTGGTTCATCTTTCCACTGTTCCTACAATCACCACTCTGGTCTGGTTGGAAACTAAAGGATCTAAACTAAAAGGATGTTCCTTGTTAACTAAAAGGTCTATCTCTGTAGGGATCCATCCCATAATGTTGTCACACACTTAGAATAATGATCTGAGTCTGTCAGCAGCAACAACACAACCTTTAGTGGACGCTGACTTTACCTTTAAATTAGGAGTTTAAACAGAGACACAACAGGAAGAATAAATCCATCAAATCAAGTCCCCAATAATCAGCATGTGGCCTTGTTTTATTTCAGGTAGTCAGCATGGAGCTGTTCCACATTCCCAGACATTTAAAACAAGTCAATCATTGGCGTTATTCTACAAGTCAGATGAATAAATCAGCTGTTTGCTATTTGAGCTGCTCTGTTTCCTGCTGCTCCGTCATTCTTTAGTGTCCTCTGGAAACAGGTTGCTGTCCTTTATGTCTCTTTTGGATGACATCATCAGTGTCTTTGCTTTAGTCTGAAGAAACTCCAACAGATTTAAAATCACATGCAGTCACAGAAAATACAAACAGGGATAGAAAATGTCAGACAAAGAATATGAAATGAAAAGTCCCCAAAGTAAGAAAATATAATGTTAATCTACCAAACAACAATAACTGGAGAGCATCTAATTAAACATGGACGACTTCCAGTATGTCGGTAATGATTGGACCATAACTCTTAATATTCTAAAACTACAACCTATTGTTCTACAACTGCAACTTAACATTCCAGAACTGCACCTTACCATTCTAGAACTACAATGTAACCTTTTAGGACTATGAGCAACCTTTTGGGAACGCAATTTATAAAAATTCTAAAACTTCAACCTATTGTTCTTGAAATGCAACTCAAATTTCTAGAATGAAAGCTTAACTTTCTAGAACTGCATCTTAACATTCTAGAACTACAGCTTAACATTCTAGAACTGCAGCTTAACATTCTAGAATTTGAAGCTAAAATTGTAGAATTCAGCTTAACATTCTTGAACTTCAATCTAACATTCTAGAACTGCCAAGTAACATTCTAGAACTGTAACATTTCAGAAGTTTTAAGTAAAATTTTGGACTGCAACTTAAATCTTGAGAAGAGCCTGGCTAGCTCAGTCGGTAGAGCATGAGACTCTTAATCTCAGGGTCGTGTGTTAGAGTCCCACGTTGGGCGGAGGTGTTTTAGAGAGTGGGAATCCCTGAGTTCTGCACAGTATCAGGTGGCTGTATTGCAGTGGATATGCTGTCATTTGCAAGATTAGCAGTTCCATCCTTGTTTAAAAATTCCTGAAATTTACCAGACTGAAATGTGCCTGCATTCTACAATCATGGTCTGTGCTGACCTCATGTTCCTCAGATCAAACTAAAGTCTGGTGACAATGCATGTTCAAATTCTAAAACTTCAACCTGTTGTTCTAGAACTGCAACTCAACATTCTAGAACTACAATGTAAGATTTTAGAACTGTAATTAACAGTTTAGGACCGCAACTCATAAAATTCTACAACTTCAACCTATTGTTCCAGAACTGCAACTTAACATTCCAGAATTGCAGGTTAACATTCTTGAAGTTTGACCTAACATTATAGATCGACAGATTAACATTCTAGAAATCAAACCTAACATTCTAGAACTACAAATAACATTGTAGAACTGTAAGTAACATTTTAGGACCATAACTCTTAATATTCTAAAACTACAACCTATTGTTCTACAACTGCATCTTTTCTAGAATGAAAGCTTGACTTTCTAGAACTGCATCTTTACATTCTAGAACTTCAACCTAAGATTCTAGAACTGCCAAGTAACATTCTAGAACTGTAACATTTCAGAAGTTTTAATAATAATAATAATACATTTTATTTAAAGACGCCTTTCTTGGCACTCAAGGACGCCGCACAGGGAATTCATAAATTAAGAACAGCAAAACAAATACTATACAACAGCAAAACAAATACTATACAACAGAAAAACAAATACTATACAACAGCAAACAAATACTATACAGCAAAACAAAACCAATACTATACAACAGCAAAACAAATACTATACAGCAAAACCAAAACCAAAACTATACAACAGCAAAAGAAATACTATACAACAGAAAAACAAATACTATACAACAGAAAAACAAATACTATACAGCAAAACAAATACTATACAACAGAAAAGGCGGAGCAACAGACATTTAGGTGAAATAGGCAGTTATAAACAGATGTGTTTTTAGTTGTGATTTGAAATGGGGGAATGAATCAATGTTTCTGAGTTGGGGGGGTAGTGAGTTCCAGAGACGGGGAGCAGAGCGGCTAAATGCTCTGCCCCCCATGGTGGTGAGACGGGCGGGGGGGACAGACAGGTTTATGGAGGAAGAGGATCTGAGGGAGCGGAAGGGAGTGGGACGCTGGAGGAGATCAGACAAATATGGGGGGGCGAGGTTGTGGATGGCCTTGAATGCTAATAGAAGGATTTTGAATTTGATACGGAACTGGACCGGGAGCCAGTGGAGCTGTTGGAGGACAGGAGTGATGTGGTGGATGGAGGGGGTTTGAGTTATGATGTGGGCAGCTGAATTCTGGACCAATTGAAGTTTGTGGAGGGATTTGTGAGCGAGACCGAAGAGGAGAGAGTTGCAAAAATCGAGACGGGAAGTGACGAGACTGTGGACAAGAATTGCAGCAGTGTGGGGGGTAAGGGAGGGGCGGAGGTGATTGATGTTACGTAGGTGGAAGTAGGCAGACAGGGTAATGTTATTGACATGGGGTTGAAAGGATAATGTGCTGTCAAGGATGACACCCAGACTCTTAACCTTGGGGGAGGGTGAGACGGAGCAGTTGTCAATTGTGAGAGAAAAACTGTCTGTTTTGGAAAGAGTGGCTTTGGTGCCAATGAGGAGAACCTCGGTTTTATTACTGTTTAATTTGAGGAAGTTTTGGGTGAGCCAGATTTTTATTTCAGAGATGCAATCCGTAAGGGAGGTGGGCGGGAGAGTGGACGAGGGTTTGGTGGAGAGGTAGAGCTGGGTGTCATCGGCGTAACAGTCGAAGTGAATGTTAAATTTGCGTTAGATATTGCCGAGGGGAAGCAGGTAAATGATGAAGAGTAGGGGCCCCAAAACAGAGCCCTGGGGCACACCTGAAGTGACGGAGGAGGGAATGGATTCACAGGACTTGAGTTGAATGAACTGTGTGCGACCAGAGAGGTAAGATGTGAACCAGTCTAACGGAGTGTGGGTGATGCCAATGGAAGATAGCCTATTGAGGAGGGTGGTGTGACAGATGGTGTCAAATGCTGCACTCAGGTCGAGGAGGATGAGGATGGTGAGGAGTCCAGAATCAGCTGCCATTAGGAGGTCGTTGGTGATTTTGATGAGTGGTGTTTCAGTGCTATGGAGGGGGCGGAAACCAGACTGGAACTGTTCATACAGGTTATTGTGGGATAGGTGAGAATGGAGTTGAGAGGTAACTGTTTTTTCAATAATTTTGGAGAGGAAGGGTAGATTGGAAATAGGACGGAAGTTGTTGAAGTTGGATGGGTCGGCACCAGGTTTTTTCAAAATAGGGGTGATGGCAGCAGTTTTGAAGGATGTAGGGACGGTTCCAGTGGTAAGGGAGGAGTGGATGATAGCAGAGATGAGGGGGACAAGTGAGTTTTAAGTGAAATTTTTGGACCGCCACTCAAAACTTGAGAAGTGCCTGGCTTTTCTGATATTTTTTAAACATATGTAAAATTACAAAAAAGATTCATAACAAATTAAACAAGTTTTCTTACAACAAAAGGTTTATTTCTACTGACAGTCTGCCGTTGCGCCACAGGGTCTTCTTATTAATGCATATACACATCAACTTTATTTTGGATTAATGCATATACATATCAACTTTCTTTTAAGCTGCAGTTCTGGAATGTTAAGTTGCAGTTCTAGAACAATAGGTTGAAGTTTTAGAATTTAAACATGCATTGTCACTTTAATTTGATCTGAGGAACAGGAGGTCAGCACAGGCCAAGATCGTAGAACGCAGGCACATTTTAGTCTGGTAAATTACAGGGATTTTTACACTGGGATGGAACTGCTAATCCAACTGCTAAAGCGATTGACAGACGATCGACCCCAATACAGCCACATTATACGGTGCAGAAGTCAGGCATTCCCACTCTCTAAAACACCTCCGCCCAACGTGGGGCTCGAACCCACGACCCTGAGATTAAGAGTCTCATGCTCTACCGACTGAGCTAGCCAGGCACTTCACAAGTTTTGAGTTGCGGTCTAAAAGTTTCAGTTAAAACTTCTGAAATGTTACAGTTCTAGAATGTTACTTGGCAGTTCTAGAATGTTAAGATGCAGTTCTAGAAAGTTAAGCTTTCATTCCAGAAATTTGAGCTGCATTTGGTAAGTTTGTTGTTTGTTCGTGAGTAGTACTCAAGGGGGTGCTGTGGCTTAGTTGGTTAAACTGCCTCTTTGGTAAACAGGTGATCATGGGTTCAAATCCCAGCAACACATTGTTGTTGCAGCGATTACCTCTGTTTGCATCCCATCATCATGTCTTTCCCATGCCACTCATTAAGCCCTGGTAGCAAATGAAAAAGGCATGTTGCATTTACACAGAAACACTACATTAATACAGGCTTAAGATGATACATTAAAACACATTAAATTCAGAACAATGCAAGGGTCATCTAGTTCATTCTTCTGGTTTTGTGGTTCTGTTTATAGAAACTACATCCTGTTACATCGCGTGATCATACATTAATTTGCAAAATCCTGTGGGTCCTTGACTTCAGTGGTCCGTCATGGCCTTTAACAAATCCGGACCTGGTGGGTGTTGATGGACTGCGGATCACGGAGCAGACACGAAGCGGAGTGGATCTGCAGCTGGTGGAAGTCACGGGTAAGGCCTCCTGTGTGGCGTGAGCGTGGCATTTTATTGGTCTTTGCATACCAGAAACTTTTCTGACGTGGCGATGTTGCTGATAATCTTGTCTGTACACATGGGACTGAAATGCTTAGGAATCCCCATCAGTCATTCAGAACTGCCCAAGGTACTTGTGAAATAGGCTCTTTTTTGTCTGATTGATGTTACCAACTGTAATGGAGTCTGTCGGGCCTCAGGGGTTCTCTGCTGTAAAAACAGAATATAACTGGGCAACTGGGCAAAATTAAATAATGCTTGTTAGGCACTATAGCAACACCAACAAAAATATATATACACTCTTTCTAGTGCTGATAACATAAATATTGACTGATAATTAAGGCACTGAATTTGGACCCAGGATCTCTTGTTTACAAGACAGGTGCTTTAACCACTAAGCTACAGTGCCTCCTACAGGTTTGTGTGTCATGCAAGATTACAATGAGTTAGTGACCAGGGTTCCAACCATCCATCCGTCTTTGTCAAGCAACTCCAGCAAGGGACCCCGAACTTCCCTTTTCTGAGCAACTGGGGGGTCCTTAGTGGACGTCAGAAGGCACTGTTGCGGCCGTAGCTGTTGCTCCACGATTCGTGCTGGGCCCTGAAGCGTCCTCCCCAGTCTGGTTCAAATGGTGACTGGTCCACCTGGTGGACCGAGCTTCACTGGCTCCACTTTAATGTTTGTGTTTCTTGTTGTTTCAACAAGTATAATATTACTGAAATGTAATTAGTAATGAGTTATATTACTGTGTTAAAGCAAAAAGGAATACATTACTTTATTTGCGTTACTTTTGTAACACGTTACTCCCAATACTGCAAGTCAGTATACTGTATGTTTAGCTTATTCAAGGTAAAAGAGAAATTGAGAATTAACATTACACCTGCTAATGGAGATGCTGTTGCTTAGTTGGTTGAAGTGCCTGTCTAGTAAACTGGAAATCCTGGGTTCAAGTCCCAGCAGCACCTTGTTGTTGCAGAGATTACCACTGTTTGCATCCCATCATCATGTCCACCCAATCCCCCTGCTACCCATTAAACAGATCACTTTGCATTCAGTCTCGTAATCACCATAAAAATTAGGTATCACTGAAATTTGAACTTGTGTTGCTGCAGTCAGAGTATACAGTGCTTATCCTGAATGGGCCAGTATAGTATATCGATCATTTTGTTGATAGCGCAGCAGGCTCGCTACGAATGACTCTTGACTCTGTTGCCCCTCTAAAAAAGAAGATAATAAAACAAAGACGGTTAGCTCCATGGTATAACACTGAAACTCGCAAATTAAAGCAAATATCGCGGAAACTTTGAAGAGTTGGCGTTCCACCAAACTGGAAAATTCTCGTTTAATCTGGCAAGATAGTCTTAAAACGTATAGGAAGGCCCTCCGTAATGCCAGAGCAGCGTACTACTCGTCATTAATAGAGGAAAATAGGAACAACCCCAGGTTTCTTTTCAGCACTGTAGCCAGGCTAACAGAAGGTCACAGCTCTACTGAGCCAAGTATTCCCATAGCTCTTAGTAGTAACGACTTTATGAGATTCTTCAATGATAAAATTATAACTATTAGAAGCAAAATTCACCAAGACCTGCCTTTAACTGGCACTGACTTATCTCTAAACTCAGGAACCTTAGAAACAGCTGTAAAACCAGATACATGTTTTGACTGCTTTGCTTAACTTGATCTTTATCAATTTATTTCAATTATTTCTTCATCTAAACCCTCAACCTGCCTCTTAGACCCCATCCCGACTAGGCTACTTAAAGAAGTTTTACCATTAGTCAACACTTCGCTACTGGATATAACCAATTTGTCTTTATTAACAGGCTATGTACCACAGCACTTTAAAGTTGCTGTAATTAAACCTCTTCTGAAAAAACCAAACCTTGATCGAGATGTTTTAGCCAACTATAGACCAATATCCAACCTTCCATTTCTCTCTAAGATTCTTGAGAAAGCAGTCGCCAAACAGCTGTGCGACTTTTTGCATAGCAACAGCTTATTTGAGGATTTTCAGTCAGGATTTAGAGTTCATCATAGCACAGAGACAGCACTTGTGAAAATTACTAATGACCTCCTAATTGCATCAGACAAAGGACTTATCTCTGTACTTGTGTTATTGGATCTTAGCGCTGCATTTGATACCATTGACCATTATATCTTATTACAGAGATTGGAACATTTAATTGGCATTAAAGGGACTGCTCTAAGCTGGTTTAAGTCTTATTTATCAGATCGATCTCAGTTTGTTCATGAATCCTCTGTGCACGCCAAGGTTAGTCATGGAGTCCCACAAGGATCTGTGCTCGGTCCAATCCTGTTCACTTTATATATGCTTTCTTTAGGCAGTATTATTAGGAAACACTCCATAATCTTTCATTGTTATGCAGATGATACTCAGTTATATCTATCAATCAAGCCTGATGAAACTAATCAGTTAGCTAAACTTCAAACGTGCCTTCAGGATATTAAAACCTGGATGACTTGTAATTTTCTAATGTTAAACTCAGATAAAACTGAAGTTATTGCTCTCGGACCCAAGCACCTCCGTGACGCATTATCCAAAGATATAGTTACTCTGGATGGCATCACCCTGGCCTCCAGCACCACTGTGAAGAATCTTGGAGTCATCTTTGATCAGGACATGTCCTTTAATTCCCACTTAAAGCAAATTTCAAGGATCGCCTTTTTTCACCTACGTAATATTGCAAAAATAAGGAATATCCTCTCTAAAAATGATGCAGAAAAACTAGTCCATGCATTTGTTACTTCTAGGTTGGATTACTGCAATTCTTTGTTATCAGGCTGCTCGGAAAAGTCCATAAGGACTCTTCAGCTGATCCAGAATGCTGCGGCACGTGTTCTGACCGGAACCAGGAAAAGAGATTACGTTTCTCCTGTTTTAGCTTCTCTGCATTAGCTTCCTGTAAAATTTAGAATAGAATTTAAAATCCTTCTTCTCACCTTCAAAGCTCTTCACGGTCAGGCTCCATCTTATCTTAAAGAGCTTATAGTACCTTACAACCCTGCGAGAGCACTACGCTCCCAGAATGCTACACTGCAGTGCCCTGCTACGTCCTGCTATGTCCTGCTGTGCCTTGTAATGCCGCACAGCGTCCTGCTATGCCATGAACCACAGTGGTATGAAAAAGTGTTTGCCCCCTTCCTCATTTCCTGTTCCTTTGCATGTTTGTCACACTTGCAGAATTGTCCTAATTCAGTTACATTAGAGGATTGTCGAGCATGAACGGCCTTTATAAGGTCATACCACAACATCTCAATAGCATTCAGGTCAGGACTTTGGCTAGGCCACTCCAAAGTCTTCATTTTGTTTTTCTTCAGCCATTCGGTGGTGGACTTGCTGGTGTGTTTAGGATCATTGTCCTGCTGCAGAACCCAAGTTTGTTTCAGCTTGACTACACGAACAGGTGGTCGGACATTCTCCTTCAGGATCTCTTGGTAGACAGCAGAATTCATAGTTCCTTTTATCACGGCAAGTCTTCCAGGTCCTGAAGCAGCAAAACAGCCCCAGACCATCACACTACCACCACCATATTTTGCTTTTGGTATAATGTTCTTTGATGTTCTTTTTGCTCAGCAGTGGTTTTCTCCTTGGAACTCTGCCATGCAGGCCATTTTTGCCCAGTCTTTTCCAGATGGTGGAGGCATGAACGCTGACCTTAACTGAGGCAAGTGAGGCCTGCAGTTTTTTGGACAAAATTCAGGAACAACATTTCTCAATTGTTCCTGAATTTCTTTGGGTCTCGGCATGATGGGTAGCTTTTAAGGATCTTCTGGTGGACCTTACTGTGTCAAGCAGCTCCTATTTAAGTGATGCCTTGATTGTGAACAGGTGTGGCAATAATCAGGCCTGGGTGTGGCTAGAGAAATTGAACTCAGGTGTGGACAACCACAGTTATAGTATGTTTTAACAAGGGGGGCAATCACTTTTTCACATAGGGCCATGATGGTTTGGATTTTTTTTCACCTTTAATAATAAACACCTTCATTTACAAATTGCATTTTGTGTTTACTTGTGTTGTCCTTGACTATTGTTTAAATTGGTTTGATGTTCCGAAACACTTAAGTGTGACAAACATGCAAAGGAACAGCAAATGAGGAAGGGGGCAAACACTTTTTCACACCACTGTACTACAAAGAACTGCTACAAACTACTAATTTTTTCTATTTTTCTTATTGCCACTCTTCATTCTAACCCCAACCGGCCCGTCAGACATAGTAGTAGACATGAATAGTGATGATGACATAATGAATGTGTATATGCATTTATTAAAAAGAAAGTTGATGTGTTTATGCATAAATCAAAAAGAAAGTTGGTGTCATAATGAATTGTGATGATGACATAATGAATAGTGATGATATAATAAAAAGAAAGTTGATGTGTTTATGCATTTATTAAAAAGAAAGTTGATGTCATAATGAATTGTGATGATGACATAATGAATACTGATGATGACATAATGAATGGTGATGATATAATAAAAAGAAAGTTTATTTGTTTATGCACTAATCTAAAAGGAAGTTGATGTCATAATTAATTTTGATGATGACAAAAGGAATGGTGATGATATAATAAAAAAAGTTGATGTGTGTATGAATTTATTAAAAAGAAAGTTGATGTGTTTATGCATTAATCAAAAAGAAATTTTATCTGTATATGCATTTATCTAAACAAAAGTTGATGTGTATATGCATAAATCTAAAAGAAAGTTGATGTGTATATGCATTTATTAAAAAGAAAGTTGATGTGTATATGCATTAATCAAAAAGAAAGTTGATGTGTATATGCATTTATTAAAAAGAAAGTTGATGTGTATATCCTCCTGAGAACCGAGGAAAATAAGTTTTTTCCTAATCATATTTTTTTGTGATTCCATACCTGTTTAGGGTTAAAAAACATCCTACAATTTACACATTTTAATTTTAATTTTTAATTTTTGTTTTACCCCCATCCTTTCAGCTAATAGCCGACTGCGCTGACTATTGCGCCACAGAGACGAAGCCTGTCTGGTGTTTAATGAGCGGGAGCTCGATCTTTAAGCCACAAGCATTTGCTTTATGGCTTTTTGAGGTTGAGCTGCACATGTATGCTTATCAGGCTATTTTCCTGTTACTCAGAAATTGGGGAAGCTGACTCATGCGGAAATGTAGAAGCTGGACGTGCATTGTATTGTTCTTACATCTCAAATGGATTCTGACTTTGAATTCAAATATTTGGCATCCAAGAAAATTTTTAAACTGATGATGCATCAGTTATTTTGCTGGTGAATTCTTGGTCACAGCAACAAGCTTGATCATTGACATACAGTTGCCCGCCACATATCACAAAACTGTTGGGTGGGGCCTTAAGTATTTGCTTGTATTACATAAAGCTTTCCAATAACATTAACAAGCATAACATTGATTATGGTGCCTGTGTTTGTCATGATGTGGAAGGTTGATAATTGCAGGTAGTGTGGCTGAGTGGTTTTAGGTGCTGGATTAAGGCTCCGGTCTCTCTGGAGGTGTGGGTTCAAATCCCACCACTGCCATTTGCATATATTACATAGCTGGAAGGCAACCAATGTGATGTCTTACAGCTGTGGCATTTGGCCTGAACTTGGTGAAGTAACTAGAATCATCCATCAATAACTTTGCTGAGATTGTTCCTTGTTAACCTGTGGTTCAACGATTGGTGAAACCTTCCTTTCCAGCACTTTGCACTAGAAAATCAACAAATAATTGTGATAATTAATCGTGATATCCATATTGATCAAAGTAATTGTCGTTATCATTTTGGCCATAATCATGCAGCTCAAAGAGATTTTATCAAACCAGGTTGGGCAAGTAACCTTTCTGCTGACTTCTTGTAAAAAAAGAAAGTACCGCAACCCAAAAACAGTTAATGCGATGGATGGGAATCGAACCCAGGTCAACTGCTTGGAAGGCAGCTATGCTCACCACTATACCACCATCACTGGACAATGTGATGTTCACTTCAAATCTTGTAATACATTTGGGCATTGAGACTGGTTCAAATCCGGCTCGAAGGTGCAGTCTTTTCCAGAGTTTCCCTTCAGGGATCAATAAAGAATTTCTGATTCTGATGTAGAGATGGACAGACAACCCAAAAGTATAATACTTCTTGCCGAGACATAACAAGAAACAAAAAAACTGACTATTGTAAGTAATGAATGGCTTCATGAATAGACAACCATCATCCCATGTATGCCATTAACAGTCTATGAGTGGTCAATTAGAGTCCAATAACTTTCTTTGGGGCAACTCCTTTTTCCTCCAGATAGAGCTCATTCAGCATTAGAAAGTACCAGTTAGTGCTAAATATCTATTCCAAAACTCCCATTCTTTTATTTATTTAGCTAGCGGTGGACAACTGCTGAAATGTACTTGCTCTGCATGTGTTAGTGTCTGATGATGAACTCACAACCAAACAACCCCAAAGAGAAGCACTTATGAACACAATGATCATCAGTGTCTTTATTTGAGGTGATCTGAATGTGATTACAATGACATCTTAAGTTACAGTCTTAACCAATAGAAACGTTTATGAACATTTTTGCAAACAGGTATAGAGCTACTTGTCAGTTGTCGTGGCCGAGTGGTTAAGGCGATGGACTAGAAATCCATTGGGGTCTCCCCGCGCAGGTTCAAATCCTGCTGACAACGAGCGCTGTTTTTTAAGAGTGGTAGCCAACCAATGACACATCACAGTATACCAAATCGCAGATGTGCCTTCATAAACAATATTGTCTTATCTCATAGGTGCTGGAAGCAACCAGTCTCCACCAATGTATTTCTTATCAATCTGTCTTACAAGATTTGCAGTGAACGTTGTGTTGTCCAGCAGAAAGGCAACAGGTGTGTTACTTTTCGACTATGATTATACCATAGCATTGCAAGCATTTTGCCCAGGTTTGATTTCAAGCCACCGCATATTTCAATTTCCTTGCGGGAGTCATCCCAAAAGGATTAATAAAGATAAGTCTAAGTCTATCTCAGAAAAAAGTCAAAAGAATTTCAAAATCTTCAGGGGATGTAGCTCAGTGGTAGAGCTCATGCTTTACATGTATGAGGACCTGGCATCTCCAGCAGGTATTATGGTAGAGTCTTTAAAAGAGCTGCAACAGATATTACCTCCTGTGGTAATCTGACTGGTAAACAACACAACAACACAACATGTTTTACAGTTTCTATTTACAGTATTTATTACTTGTAGTGTAGTATATTTACTGTATTACACTCCAGTTTTATGTGTGTTACAGTGGGAATAAAAGGTATGAGCACTGAAGTTTCTTTTTTTATGGGTGAAATAATCTCAACATGCCATTAGGTTTACTCTTCAGCAGGTGGAGACATTTCACTTCAGACACTTGCAACATCAGTTGCTGTGTTAAACATCAACAGACTGGATATATACTTACTGAAGATACAAAGCACAGGAAATAGTAGAAGATGGTTTCGATCCATCAACCTCTGGGTTATGGGCCCAGCACGCTTCCGCTGCTAATATTAATTTAAAGCAGGGGTCTCAAACTCAACTTACTTGGGGGCCGCTGGAAGTAGAGTCTGGGTTTGGCTGGGCCGCATCAAGTATTAAAAAAACAACCTCTATTTCTCCAAACAGGGCGCGGAACTGCTGGTGCTTTAAGCCCCTAGATCTGATAGGTTGGTGAATTCACAACAGCAGACATCACATTGTCAAACCTCAGACATTTGCCGCAAAGAGTACTTAGCTAGCTTGACACCGTACGCGCTGTCAGGAGACTACTACGGTAGCCAATAAGTGACAAGCGCAATGAGAAAAAGTTTCAGAACGCGCGGCCGCACTAACACTTAACTTTGATGTCAAGTAGGGGGCCACAAAATATCATCCCGCGGGCCGCAATTGGCCCCCGGGCCGCGAGTTGAGACCCATGATTTAAAGGCTTATATTGCAATCTCGTCACCTACATGTAGGTGTACCTATGTTTAAATAAACACACTGTAGCAAAGTTTATGTAGTGTTTTTTTAATTTTACCTGTGTTTTTTTTCTGTGAGGGACAGCTCTGTCAGGCTTATTTATGTAGCATGTAAGCTAGCATTGGCTAACTAGCAGCCAGCCTGCTTCTAAACAAATACTTTTTAATTATCTCAACACTTTTTAACAGTCAAACTGAAACACTGGCGGTGAGCTCCAGGTCCTGCAGCTGCAGACGGACATGGATAGCTTCAGACCCGCTCACCATAGTGTTGGTGGATTAGCAAGCTAGCGTTAGCAAACTAACCCGCTTATAAATAAATACCTTTTAAATATCTCAACACTTTTAAAAGTCAAACTCAAACAATGGGGTGAGCTCCAGGTCTTGCAGCCACGGACGGACCACCATCAGTGGGTATAATGCGTGCCTTTTAAATTATTATTTTTTTTGTTAGCGGGCTGGTTGGTTAGTTCGCTAACGCTAGCTTGCTATTCACCACCACACTGGCGGTGGGCTCCGGGGGTTGTGCCGCTGCTATCGGGTCTGGAGCTTTCCGTGTCCCGCTGGAGATCAGATCACGTCGAGGTCGGCAGAGGAGCTTTCTAGTGATGTTTCCCCGCTGGCCGAGCCCCACTGACGGCGGACCGTCTGCGTCTGCAGGACCTGGAGCTCAGCGCCAGTGTTTCAGTTTAACTGTTAAAAAGTGTTGAGCTAATTAAAGGTATTACAGTATTTAGAAGCGGGCTGGATGCTAGTAAGCTTATGCTAGCTTTCATGCTACATAACTGAGCCGGACAGAGTTGTCCCTCATCTGGGGATAGACTTAATGCTTTACAAACACCAAAGCAAGTAAGCGCTGTGACTAACATTACTCTTCTGAAGCAGGGCTGCCAACTTTTCCAAAAACCTTGGAGTGAGATTTTGGGGGGGCCAACCATATTTTGCCGCGTACAAAGCAATTTCTTTGGGTCTTTATCCTTTAGGGTTTAAATTGGGATTTGGTATATGTGGGGGGGGGACTCCTAGGGGATCTGGGGGTATGCCCCCCAGGAAAAAAATTTGAAAAATAAACCATTAATGGCACTTTCTGGAGAGTTTTTTGCAACAAAAAAAATGGAGAAATCAAGTCTTACATGATATGTGCAAAACTGTAGGGTTAGGAGCCTTTGCATTGTTGTATCAACAGGTTTTAGGGCATTCAGCATTTACATTATATACATTATTAACTTTATAATATAAGAACTGACCCACACAATGTGCCAAACATAATGAACCACATGAAGAGACAGTAGCATATGTCAGCAACAGCTGAGAAGATTTGGGTCTGTGGTGAACAGGTCCAGGGGTCCCTGGTGTAGGGACCAGGGACCCAAAGTTAAATTAATGATGAGGGATCAACTAAGACCACTGAAATTCTAAAGAATGATAAACACTGAGTTACATAAATTCTAATCCTTTAACCTTTGTGCCAATGTTCAGTAATGTTTGGCTGTCATCCTCTGGCCCACTTACTGTTTTTACTTTTTGGGGAAAATAAAGACTATTTGTTCATTTAAAAAACATCAAATTAATTATTTACAGTTACATTTAGAGATGCAGAGGTTAGAGATGCACAATAGTGGCCCAACGTTGCAGTATGTATATATATATATATATATATATATATATATATATATATATATATATATTATAGTATATATAGGCTAGTATAGCTCAGGTGTGTTTCACCAGATTTCTGCTCATATTTACAACTTTGTGCACATTCAAATATAACTCCTCCCATCTCTGTTGTCCGAGATGTGGAGAGTTGTAATATAGTCTGCTGTGCATGTCATTGCTCCGCTGATATGATGATCTCATTCAGACCGTCTGACAGACGCAGAGGCCCATTTGGGTCTCTGGTCTCTGACAGAGTTTAGAGGTGGCCGTACGCTGCTCTTCATCGGAGGACTACGCACGGATGCAACGCGTCACCGCCCCCAGCAGAGCGAGTCCACTAACATGGACTGAAGTTGCTACGCTACCAGCCGCGCTGCTCACCTCTATTGTTACAGAGAGAGTGGACACGAAGCGACGGACGGTCTGTGATAATCAGAGCTCATACCTGAAGCAGGGGAAATGCACCTGGGATGGCTCGTGAAAAAAATGTTCTCATTTTGCGACAATTTGAAAATTCCACAGACAGGGAGCGCTCTTGAACCCACTCACAGTCTCTGAAAGCACAACTAGTCGATCACAAGTGGCTCAACAGGTAAAAACATAGATAAACTCATCTATCAGAAATTTGACCGACCGGGTTGACACTTCAGCGTGAGAAATCGGGGGTGTGGCGTGTGCGCGTGTGAAACCAGTCAAATGCGTGTGTCTCACGGCCAATGCGTGAGAGTTGGCAGCCCTGTGAAGTGATTTTGGAGGTAGAAATACGCTGGTTGACTAGCATGACACCATTGGATTCAAATAATAATCAATCCAGGTTAACGTGAATGACAGTGACTGCATGTTGCTTCCTCTAAATTTCAGGTTGTGGTCGACTAGCGAGGCCAACTCGTCAGTTTGATAAACTGACCAGACCTGCATGACTCTTGTTTCTTTGGGCTAGTTGTATTAGCTTTAGCCTGGCTGGTAGCAGCTTTCTGCTTGTTTCTTTAAGCTAACTATATTAGCTTTAGCCTGGCTGGTAGCAGCTTCTGCTTGTTTCTTTAAGCTAACTATTTTAGCTTTAGCCTGGCTGGTAGCGCCTTTCTGCTTGTTTCTTTAAGCTAACTATTTAGCTTTAGCCTGGCTGGTAGCAGCTTTCTGCTGGTTTCTTTAAGCTAACTATATTAGCTTTAGCTTGGCTGATAGCAGCTTTCTGCTTGTTTCTTTAAGCGAACTATTTTAGCTTTAGCCTGGCTGGTAGCAGCTTTCTGCTTGTTTCTTGAAGCTAACTATATTAGCTTTAGCCTGACTGGTTGCAGCTTTGTGCGGTGGGAAATGGCCCGGAGACGTTGTGATTATGTTGCATTAATCAGGGGGTTTAGTTTGTATTTGAGGAGAACTTAAAACCCCAACTACTGTAGCGTCACTCACTACCCATCAAATACTATGACATCACTGTGTCAGAGGCAGCTGTTGCCAACGGTAGGCTACTTTTCTACACGCGAAGAGCCTCACTTCCCATACCAACCCCGTCGGACTAAGTCACATCCACACGTTGCCCACATGGCTACCTGTCTTAAAGGGGAACGGTCGGATGGTAATAATCATGTAAAGGAGAAACGGTGAAAGGTTACTTTTCTATCAAGCAGCAAAAAAGTATTAACGTCAACATCGTAACGTCCTGCAATGTGACTTTCGCGCATGTGCACATTGCGATGTCAATGCTAAAACACAATATTGTTCAGCCCTAACTGACGGTATACTTCAGTAAGCTAGTTTGCCACTTTTATCTTGGGTAATGCCACATGTAAGTATATCTTAGTTTATTTAGATACCCAACATAGGTTATACTACGTACACTGTATAACAATACATTACATGTTTCTTTATTTCATCTTACATTTTTGCTAGCCTGTGTGTAGTTTATTGTTTTTACAATTATCTTTGTCTAATATCTGTGACTCATTAATATCAAAGTAACTGGTCATTGTGTTTCTCCCAGTTTCACCCTTTGTTATCAAATAAACGTGTTCAAGGATCCGGTCGCCAGTGCTTGATGGTGGAAGGTGTTTAGCTGTTGGTCAGATTGCACTGCGTTACGTACGGTGAGGACAAAGACATATTTCATGGTAAGTATTTCCAGGTAATCTCTGCATCTCTATAATCTGCACCTCTATATCTAATATTACCATGTAACAAAATTGAAACAGGCAGTTTTGCATTTTCCACCACTGATTCATGGTTTTTATTTCAGAAACTACCGGAAGCATTTCCAAGTAATAACTAGGTCCGTGTACGTTTGATCGTTGGTTTTTCGTTTAAACCACAAAACGAAATAACGAGAAAACCACCGTTTTCGTTTGTCGTTTCAAACCAAAACAAAGAGACGGTAAAATGAGAGCCGTTCTTCCGTTTTGGTTTCTGAAGTCAAAAACGAAAACGAGTAAACAATTTCAAATAACGGACCGTTTTTTGTTTTTTGAAATTCTTATTTTCATTTCTCCGTTTGAAGATCTACATTACAAGAAAGACAGGTGGGCGGAAGTAGTAGTAAATATAGCCTATAAAAAAAAAGCCAAGCTTTTATAAAGGTAATTGTGCTGCACTAACGTTATACCAGAGTAACGTTAGAAGAAAAAAAAATCAATCAATAAATAGGCTGATATGAACTGGACCCAAAGAAAAATGTTAGCAACAGTAGTTTATTATAGTTATTTAATATCGAGCCTATCCACGTGCACATCACCAGCCCCGTTTATGAGCGCATTGTTTGGTCAATACAGCTGGTAATAGAGGGTAACCTGAGAACTTGTGTGTGCAGAGTTGGTACTGTTAGCGCTATATAAATAATTAAGTTCATATTTAATGTGGTTCCCCACAACGGACCAA
>NW_022602962.1:0-30090 GCF_008692095.1 Etheostoma spectabile | reverse complement strand
GCAGAGGCATTCTGCTGCTTTGTTATTGAGCTGATATTTTATGATAATTTGGTGCTGCAAACAGAGCCTATTTCACTTAAGGTGCGAGATGTATAAAAGTGTTTATGCATCAAATATTCAGCGTATTACTCTTCACATAGAGGCTCTGTTTGAATTGTATTTGTGTCACAACCGATAACCATTTATATTTTTCTTTGTGAGTATCAGTTTGAATGCTGCATTTTCCTTCTCATTATCTGTCACGTCCGTTTAGAGCAGATACTTTAGCGGCTGCTCAGTGAATATTCCGATATATTTAGCTTGTTCCGGTGCAGCCACACACTCCCACAGGACCCGCGGGGACCATGTCCTAACTGGGAGCAGTAACTTCACGGAGAAATAATGGGGCACGTAATCAAAACGCGTGTTGATTGGGCTTTACGGTGCTGGTACAGTAGGTAGATTTGGTTATCTTAGGATGGAGCCAGTGTTTCCCACCTATTTCTTTATGCTAAGCTAATTAGCTTCTGCCATATCTTCTCATAAGGCTCCTTACCTGAAAGACAATAAGTGAATTCCCCAAAATTGGGAGCTATTCCTTTAAACCTCAGATCTCTCAGTGTGGGCTAGGAAAATCTTGAAGGTAGCCTGTGCCCGACGTGACAGCTCTGCTTTAACAGCCTGTGTCTGCGGTCTTTGTTTGCTGGATCCTTATGGCCCTGCTGGTTGCTACGAGAGATAAAACAACAGGAGCAGATGGCTCCTGGAGGTTTGGTGTCACAGCAGGTGGAGCTAAAAAAGCTGCACGCACACGGCAGTTTAATACCAGGGCCGCCTCGCTGATTTCCCTTTCTCAAGTTCCACAGACCTGGCTCCACTCACTGTTAATTATGTTTTCTATATATTTAGAACTAACTGCTTAAGGGACACACCGCTTGATCGCAGACTGGAGAGCGGTCTCTGAACTCATCAATCTTAATCATCCGGCCCTCCAATCGTGCCCTTTGCAATCTCTTGCACGATTATCTATCACTTCCCACTTAACACACTGTCCTCTGATTCATGTGTCCCTGGTGGCCGTCTCGCACTGTCCTCTGTGCTTAGACAAGCTTCTGGCACAACATATATATGTAATGTAAAACCATGAAATCCCAATTTTAGTTCCCCTAGTCTGGCTTCCTAAAGAATTTGATATTGATTTTTAAGATTTCTTTAAATTTTACATTGTGGTTCCTATTTTCTCTCTAAACATTGCTGAGCTCACACATCCATAAACTCAATTTTACAAAGATCTGACCAAAAAAATCCTGGCCGAGCTCAGTGAGATAAGGTTGTCCAAGAACTTTGTTGCTTTTATTTATTGATTTGCTTTTTATTCGATTACTTCTGCACTGTAAATTTCCCCTGGCATCACACGCATCCTCTTCACTTCATAATGGATATTTTAGCCATACGTTTATTGCCCTGTGTGCACACACATGCATTTTTTTTTATAGTGTTGCTTTTTTATTTTTATTACGGTAAACTACTGTGAAATATTACCACTGCTTCCAATTTAGCTGTTGTTCTGTTGGCTGTAATTGCATTTCGTTGGCTTTCATTGCTGTAATGGGACTTCTAATGTTCAGCATCTAAATCAGGATTTGCGATTGTAAAAACTGAAGCAAATGATCATTATGCATCCTAATTTATTTGTTTCATTGCAAATTATTTGTTGATCAAGCAATTAAATCGGTGGTCATATTGAAGTGTGTTTTTATGAATGCAAATGCAGTGCAGTCTCTTCCTTATGCTACACCTTTTGTCAGTATGTGGACTTTAAAGAATTGAAAAACATGAACGGGACTCTCAGCTAATGTCAATTATTCCTCAGAGCAGGGCTGTAGTACTCGAGTACTACTGGATTCTGGATTTACCCTGCAGAGATCTGAGGACCAGGTAACCATAGTCCTCAGAAATCCACCGGAGGTTAGAATTACAACACAAGGAAAGTAGAAGGTAACAGACATCAGACTGAAAAGAGGCGGAATTTCCCCGGAGCAATCTTGGAAGTGGAACGTCGTGGATATAGACTACTACCCCGGCGGTGTCCTCAGCTTCTCAGTCAGATCCACCCCTTCTCTTCTCCCAAGCTCAACCCTCTCATCCAAATATGATCACTTCTGGCTTGAAAAACAAGAAGGTGGCGACGACCAAAATGCCAAACTCAAGGCTTCAAAACATTAGCTTGCAAACCAATGGGTGACAGTGGTGGAAGAAAGAAGAAGAAAGAAGCAAAAGAAGAAGAGAAGGTGCCAGAAGAGGACAAAATGGACACATCGAAGCCAGAAGAGGAGTCCAAGACACCTTGAGGTCCTCAGCCGCCGATGATGAAATTACTGATCAGAACGCATCTTGGCTGCTTCTACTTCTTTTATCCAGTCTATGCTTTACATAGAACCCATCAGGAGATTAATCAAACAATCAAGGGCTTTCAACACGTTTTCATTCTTTCAACCAAGAACTATCGTAAAGCCTTTAATACATCGGCAATAAATCGATATATGAGGCTAGATACAGTCTGAAATTTTGGATTTTGTAATGTGACATAAGTGGTGTCTTTTCCTGGTTTAAAGGCTGCATTACAGTAAAGTGATGCCATTTTCTGAACATACCAGACTGTTAGAACTGTTCTGATATTTGCTTTTACCCACTTCGTCATTATATCCACATTACTGCTAATTAGGGGTGGTAGTAGTTCAGTCTGTAGGGAGTTGGGTTGGGACCTGGACGGTTGCTGGTTCAAGTCCCCATACGGACCAAAGTATGGTGGTGGACTGGTAGTTGGAGAGTCGCCAGTTCACCTCCTGGGGGGCACTGCCGAGGAGCTCTTGAGCAAGGCATCGAACCCCCAACTTCTCGGGACGCCTTTACCCCCACTCTGACATCTCTCACTTAATGCACGTATAGGTACCGATCATGTGCGTGTAATTCATGCTTGTGTGTAATAACAGCAGAGTGTAAATTGTAATTTCCCCTTGCAGGATTAATAAAGTACACATTAATATTATTAAAGCACCGATTGTCAACCGATAATAATACTTTTGTCCATATCATTCAGCTAAAGCCGCCCAGTAATCGTCAGTGTTTCAGTGTTGCATTGTGGATTATCTCATTGGGAATGAGAGTCGTCAGTTCCAGGCCACTTGTTTGGCCTCCCATCGCCTCGGTAGCAGATGCTCACCCTGCTGCGCTCTTCCTACAACACGCAGCCATGTATAATACACACTGTGGCAGGAGGCTGTGTTGTTTGCGGAGGTTGTTTATCACACACAAGAGACTGCGCTTCAAACCCGGAATGCCACCCAGCGTGCTCCATTACCGTCCTCATCCCCTCCTCAAAGGACCACCTGTTAGCAGCACATGAAAGTCGGAGAAAGGAAAAACAGGCACCGCTGTGCTGAGATACTCGGTCCCCCTCCACCACCTCCCGCCCTCTCTTTCACATGACAGGTCTATTCAGGCCTTAGATCTGATGGGGGGCGACGAACGCCGCCTGCTTTTTCTATGTACGGATAGTACGGAAAATTAATTTTTGGAAGGGTCATGTCGTTGCTGTCGTGCTGCTTGGCTTCTGCTTTCATCTCCACCTCTGTGGATTCTATTCCTGCACATTTGGAGTGTTGTTAATCCTGAATGAGATTAACAGGTTGAGACAAGGAATGAATGGATCTGCTTTTTCTTCTTTTGATTCCTGAAATCAACAAAAAAAAAAATCTCCTGAATCTTGCTTACCTTAGGAATAATCCACCAAAAACTCAGTGTTTGATGCTCAAAGGGTAGATTTCTGCAGATGGAGATATTTCTGTATAGTTCAAGACTTTGGGAGATATGCTTAATTAATAGCTTTCTTGCACAGAGTTAGATGAGAAGAACGATAGCAGCTAGCCTGGCTCTGTCCAAAGGTAACAAATCTCCTAGCAGCATCAGTTTAATTTATAGCTTGTATTTAGTTTAACGTTTTAAAAACAACACATTATGGTTTTATAGGGGTCTAGGTGACTATTTCTTGGCTTAGGTAATACTGGAAAATCACTCATTTGCGTTGTTTATAGAGTATAAATTGTAATTTCCCCACTGGGGATCCATAAACAGTATACACTATAAATTATAATTACAATCATTCCAAGCTGATATTTTCAAAAAGTGGGGCAAAAAGCCAGCCATCACAGAGGGGGGGGGGGCAATATTGTTAATGATGGGGATAGCATGCACATTAGATAGTTTCTCCTGGAAGGCACTCACAATGTTGCAAAAAAATAGAAATATCTCTACAAAAGTGTAAAAGGTGTGTAACAATTTTAAAAAAAGGGTGCTAGAGAGAGAGAGAGAGAGAGAGAGAGTTAAAACCCAGCTTACTGTTTTCATTCAATTTTAATTTAAAAGCAGATATTGTTGGATTTCTTTTCTTGTCTTTCTTTTCTTTTCTGTATTCGTCATATACTGTTTTAATATTGTCTGATTAAATGTAGTTTTGGACCCTAGGACTAGCTGGTCGTCTAGGCGTCAGCCAATGGGGATCCTTATGATATATACAAATACTTTCTCACCTGAATATTACAGATATTGTCGGACCCAGCTCCCCTAATTATGATGTTCTGATGAAAATATGTTGGGTCTTTAGAACTGCTTGTATACCGCGGCCGTGACTAACCCCTGGAACACCACACCTTTTACACTTTCATAGCGATAAGAGAAAGGAAATATCATGTGTTAATTACTGAGCTGCAGAGTTGCTAACGGGCGGATTTTATTTGCACAGAGGCAGGCTAGCTGTTTCCACTGTTTCCAGTCTTTATGCTAAGCTAAGCTAACCAGCTGCTGGCTGTAGCTTCTTATTTACACTGGTAGTGGCATCAATCTTCTCATCTACCTCTGGGCAAGAAAGCAAATGTTTCCCAAAATGTTGAACTATCCCGTTAAGAGCTACATATCCAAGAGGGGTGTGATGTGATCCCTCAGACAATCCTCTTTCCACCCTGCCCACCCCTCACTGACATTTGAATGTTTTCTTTGTTTTCTTAAATTAGCTTTTTGGTCGTGCACCAGCAGCAGCACCTCATATGTCAAACAGACAGATTGTAATCCTGGCCAAACACTTTTTGTGCGTGACACGGCCGATCGCCCGCCCCTTTTTCAAGGCCTGTTTGTGGATAAAGGTCTCACTCTTGTTTGCATACTGCACAGCTGGTCCAAGTCCCCGAGGCCAGTCCATGCAGTCCGCTTCTAAAGTCCCTCAGGACGCTGCTTACACCCATACTGCAATTTTCCACTGACATCACCAGCATCCTCTCCACCACACACACACACACACACACACACACACACACACACACACACACACACACACACACACACACACACACCACACACAACCTCCCGCCTCTGTCCGTCCTTACAAACAACTAAATAACCCACTGTAGTTGGTGTGTGTCAGTGTGATAAAACAGCTGAGACCTCATCAACCACCCTGACTCTACCTCGCTGACACACACACACACACACACACACACACACACACACACACACCAGCAGCTCAATACTTCTCCCTCACTGATTTTCTGTTTGCCCCGCACCCCCGCTTGTCTTTTTAACACAAAGGAGTCACCTGCCACGGCACCGTAATGCTGTTGTGTGTGTCTGTGGCGCCGGGTCGTCTCAGCATGAAGTGGAGGACGATGACACGACAAAGTGTTTCTTTTCATATCTCGTGCGTAATGTCAATAAAAATTGGGATTATGAGATTGCGTTGCTCAGTGGGGTGACAACCACAGTGGGAGCTTCAGTCTTTTCACAGTACACCATGCTCAATTCACCTCAGCCAATGATTGCAGCTTTTTTTTTTATATACAGTCTATTACACAGGCATGGGCCTCATAGGTCACCATGGTATATAAAAAAATATTAATATCAGCTTTAAAACAGAACAACAAACGTGTTTACTCTTAGCGGGTACAGACAATATAATTAAAAGAACTCCAAAACAGACAATAACACAACCGAATAATCCTTAACCCTTGTGTTGTCTTCCCATCAAAACCATGAAAATCTACGCTTTTTATTGATGTTTTCAACTTTTTCATACGTTTTTGTCCCTTTTTTCAACACTTTTGACGCTTTTTTTTTTTTTTTCAATGTTTGTCACATTTTTTGACGTTTTTAACACTAAGTAACACTGACTTATTAACTTTAGTTTTACAGTTTTGGAATTTGGAATTGGAATTTATGGTCAATAAACCTCCTTTATAGGAAATTATACCTAATGTTTGAGTTAGAAAAGCTGAAATTAGGAATTATTTTGACTAAAATTAAAGGAATGGATGTTGATGGATAATCACAGACTGGAATATGTCAACTTTTACTCAATACTATTTCAAAACCACTTCCATTTTTTGTGCTATGTTATGCTATAATGCTATAAAATGCTATAAAATTGAATAAGACACCCCAAAATTAATGAAAGTAGAGATTTGTACTTTCCAAAGAGCGTTGTGTGGAATCAATCATGTTATTTTGGGGAATTAAAAAGAACATTGATATAGGAAAACGGGTCAATTTGACCCGAGGACAACATGAGGGTTAAGAAATACAGTCTTCATCGTAAGCCATTAATATTAACTCAGTAAACATAGATTTTGTTTAACAGAAAATGATGATAATAGTGTTTTATTATCCAAAGTGTTCTATAAGTCACATAGATGGATCATGCACTGTAAATAAGGAACCAGAAACCACCTGATACGTTACAAAGCAAGATACCCAAAAATGTTCTGGTGAAGGGTATACAGCGTTTTTGCAACGTGTCATGTTGACCAATACATCAAAAATAGTTTTAGTGGAACAAAAGTGAGTTCAGGTTTTTGTTTAATGCATAAAGGTTCATAACATCAAACAATGTAGCAGACATTTTATATTGTGCCGTTGGACAAATGCTCCCTACTTTAAATGTATTGATATTTCAAATTTCTCTCTCTCTCTCTCTCTAGGTCTTTCTCTCTCTCTCTCTCTCTCTCTCTCTCTCTCTCTCTCTCTCTCTCTCTCTTTGTGGCTCCCTTATGCTTTAATCCCTCAAAACATGTACAACTGAATGTCATTATGAATGTAAATACCCTTTGCTCAAAATCTGAATTGAGCCTTGATTGAAAGCTTGGTCCCTCTAGATGGGAACAAAAACTCAAAACCATCATTTTATTCATGTTGGTCCAGGTGCCGTGCCTTTAATGCACATGCACAGAGCCTCGTATTTCCCTTCAGTCACACCTCACAGATATGTTGACTTTTGTAATGAAAGGTACGGTGGGAGGGCTTTGAGATCACGGAATAGACAGCGATGAAGGATACGCGCAGTGCGGTACGTCATACTGAGTGAGGCATGAAGGTTCAGGAATGAAGGCTGGGAAGTCATTTCTAAAAAGAGTCACAGGTGTCTGTCCGCCTTTTTATTGCCAAGTCGAGATAAATGGGCTCGCACTCAAGAGGCTGAGAGTGATGTAGAATGAATTTGTAGAAAGGGTGATGGGAAGAGGGAATACAGCGGAAGAGTGAGCACAAAACCTGAGGACTTCTGTGGTTTCAGATAGGGGCTTCTATATTAAACAGCCGACGGTTAGCCGAGGATGTCCTTATAAGGGATTTTACACTTTAATGGGACTGATATAATGAATGCCCCGAACACAGTCTCCTTTATGTATTTGTTTACACAGCAGAACAAAATATCACAGCCTTTTTTAATATGTCCTTTCAAAACTCTACTTGTGTGAATTAGGCTTTAGGTTTGCCGTGAATGTAGGGCTGTAACAAGCTATATTATTATTATTATTATTAGCGATTAATCTGCCAGTTACTTTCTTAGGGAGGTGGCGTTGCAACTGCAACACAGAAAGGACATTAAAATACCCACCATCTCCATCCCAGCTGCCCTGTCTTTTGAACATCTCACTTTCAAACTCACTGGTCTCAGTCCTCTTGTCACTTCCATTATCTACGCCCCCCCCCCCCAAGCCAACCCCCCCCGGTCATTTCTACAACCTTCACAGTGGACAAATGCAACTAATCAGCTTTCATTAAGTCTATACCATCAATTGCCCCGCTCATCACTACAATCATCAGTTCCTCTCTCAGTCCCCGCATTAATCGGTCACCCTCATCCTCAAGAAACCTGGTCTTAACCCGGACACCATGTCCAACTTTCAACCCATATCCAACTCCCCTTCCTATCAAAACTTCTGGAATGTGTTGTCGCTGCTCAAATCAAAACCCACCTCTCCTCCAATCCCCTGTTTGAACCATTTCAATCTGGATTCTGCTCAACACAGCACAGAAACAGCCCTCCTCAAAGTCACCAATGACCCCCTCCTCCCCTCTGACTCTGGCCACCACACCATTCTTATCATGAATCAACCTTATTGCAGCCTTCAACACCATCAACCTCTTCATCCTCCTGTCCCGACTGGAAACCTACTGCAACAACAGTGCACTCCTGGCTCCGTTCCTATCTCACCAACAGACAACAGTTCATACACATCAACAACTGCACTTCCTCTGTTGCTCTTCTGTCACAAGGTGTCCCCCAAGGTTCGGTGCTTGGCCCTCTCCTTTCCATCTTTTTCATCCTGCCAATTGGAAATATCATACGCAATCCTGGTCTTCCACTGCTACGCCGATGATGTCGAGATCTACATTTCTACCAAATTCATTAACCACAGCTACTTCCCCCACCCTGACCAACTGCCTCACCGAAATTCAAACCTGGACGCAAACCAACTTCCTCCAAGACAACTACAATAAATCTGACTTGATACTCGTCGGCCCGAAATCTTTCACAAAGAACACCCATAACTTCAGTCTCACTTTCAACAGCGCCACCCTGTCTCCATCCCCACACATCCGCACCCTGGGAGTCATCTTCGACAGCAGCCTCACTTTTGAAAACCACCTCAACCAAATAGCCTGAACTTCCTTCTTTTACCTCAAAAACATTGCCCGTCTCCGCCCATCACTCACCTTCTGTGCCAAAACTTTGATTCACGCCTTCATCACTTCCAGAATTGACTACTGCAACAGCATCCTCAGTGGATCTGCAAAGGCCTTAACCCTTGTATAGTATTTGGGTCAAATTGACCCATTTCAGATTTAGACAAGAAGAAAAAAATTATTTGTTCTACCTGAAAATCAATGGTCTTACCTTATTTTCTGTGGTGAACATGTATTCCTGACTCAATGCAGAAAATTATTCTGGATATGACCACTTATGTTTTTTCTAAAATAAAAATGATCACATAGTGGATTTTTAACCCTCATGGTGTCCTAGGATCAAATTGACCAGTTTTCCAATATCAATGTTCTACCCAAAATAACATGATTGATTCCACACGACGCTCTTTGGCAAGTACAAATCTCTACTTTCATTAATTTTGGGGTGTCTTATTGAATTTTATAGCATTTGAAAAAAATAAACAATATTAGAAATTGTATTGAGTAACAGTTGACGTATTCCAGTCTGTGATTAAATAATTCCTAATCTCTGCTTTTCTAACTCAAACATTAGGTATAATTTCCAATAAATTAGGTTTATTGACCATAAATTGTAAAAATAACTAAACTAAAGTTAATAAGTTAGTGTTAGGTAATGTTAAATGTAAAAAAAGTGAGACAAAGACAAAAACGATTAAAAAGCAAAACAAAAGTGTTTATTTTCAATTTTTGATGGGAAGACAACACAAGGGTTAAATAAACTCCAATATATCCAAACCTCTGCTGCCCGTCTCCTCACACACACCCGTTCCCGTGATCACATCACTCCCGTCAGAACCTCCACTGGCTCCCAGTCCTCCTCATCCATAAAGGCTCCTGCCTACCTCACAGACCTGCTCCACTGCCACAATCCCCCCCCCCCCCCCCCCCCCCCCCGTAACCTCCGCTCCTCTGATGCAAACCTCTCCTCCACACCACTCAGGACCAAGCACCGTACCTGGGGTGACTGAGCTTTCACCACTGCAGCCCCCTCCCTCTGGAATTCCCAACCCATACACATAGTCACGGATGTGAACTGACCTGGACACGTTCAAAACACCAATCAATACACACCTCTTCAGATTAACTTTCCACAGACAATAGTCTTACATTTTCTCACCTAGAGAAGAGCTTGGGACTGAGCCGCCAAAGTCGTGGTTCTCTATCTCCGCGCCACGGCCACCCCACACTTTGCCCTTTGCTGTGCGTCATCCCCTTTCTTTCTCCCTCTTTACCTGTCATTCTTTAGCTGCTTTACATTAAAACAGGCAATAACAGAGTTCACTCAGGATAAGCCCGCCAGGATGTTTTGTATGATCTAATCTGCCTAAAGTCTAATTACAAGCAGAATGTGTGTTGTATTTAGAATTGGTATTTCCTATTTCCAGCAGGTGGAGGTTTGCTGCTCAGACAATGGCTCTCTCCTGGAGTCTACTCCTGGCGTTCTTGTTTGCCACCCTGACACTGTCCCACAGCGCTGAGCCTGGATCTCCTCACGGCAAGAGGAGACAGACCTCAGCAGGTGGCAGCAACGCCCTGCAGCACCCTCTGCAAGGTCTACAGGGCCACCGTTACAGCAGGGACCGTGGAGGGCACAGGGGCCGGGGGGCCAGCGCGGCCAAAGGTGGAGCAGGGCTGCTGTCACATAGGCCCCTGCACCCGCTGGCCAGGCCTGAGGACGATGAGACGGGCCTGGAGAGTTTGAGCCCGGTGAGGCTGGAGATGGGCCCGGGCAGGGACAGAGACAGAGCTCGAATGAGTATGAAGAGTCCGTCCCAGACCAGGGAAAACCAGCTTCTGGGGACACGCAAAGGAAGGGGGCATGGACACGGGAATGGGCATGGACACCATTTTGAGCACAGGAGACAAGGGAGTCGTCGTGACAAGGAACGGCATGGAAAAGGTGAGCTGTAAATAATTAAATGAATGCAGATGCAGATGTAATGATACAATTCTATCCATTAACAATGTCCTGCATGTCAACTCCCAGTTGCATTTTGGAAAATGTGACTTTTCAATGAGCACCACACAGGAAATTCTATCCAGCGCCACTGCACTGAAATGGTGGCAGCACTAGTAGTAGATATCTGAAAACCTGGACTGATGAAGCAAAAGTTGTCTTTGACACAACACTCTAACCTTGTCCCATGTAGCTTTGGATCATATCACAAAATCTTCCTTAGCACATGAAGTTCGCCCAATTTTGTATCTTTAAATTGTAATTTTCACGTTTTAAACTGACATTGGTGAGAAGTCCTGAAAGTGCTCAGAAAATTGAGAATTTTAAACATCTACAAATCCATTGCAAGCAGACAAAAAAGAAAACAAACCAAACAAGCCATAACACATCAGAACTGTCTCTTTCTGTCCGTCCAGGGTTTCTTCCAGATCCTGAGTTGAGCTCTGCGTTCAGGGACAGAGATCTGTTCGAGGATCCTCCCTTCTCCTCCTCCTCCTCTGCCGCCTCCCCCTCCCTCAGCCTGACCCCACCCAGTGAGTCCCCCTCCCCCATCGTCGCCGTCTTTGGCTCTGGCTCCTCCATGGTTACCACGGTGATGAACGAGCATCCCCCAACGCTGCCGCCGGCCTCCACCAAACCCCAGGTAACCCCGACGAAACCCAAGGGCTTATCAAAGGCTGCGTCTGTTGTGCCTCAGCGTGGTTCCGGTGTGGTTCCCCCATTACTGCCGTTTTTCTGCCGCAAACCACATAGTTCGTCTTGGAAATGATACACACCACAGCGTGAACCTGAAAGTGGGTCTTGTGATAAATATCCTCCAGCAGGCCAAACTCACTGGCCCTCGGTCACAGCACGTATGATAGATATGACCCTGTATAATAAAAACTACGCCTCTGGGATCAAAATCATACTGTTCAGAGTCCAGCAGCATATTTTCTGTAACAACCTCCATGTTCCTTTATTAATACCATGGCAGGATAAAATGTATGTGAGCACGGAGAGTCTTTTTCGTGTCCGACTGTGGGCGCATGCACTGAAGAATCACGCGTGGGGTTTCGCTCACCACCTGTCACGCTCACCCAGCCTGATGCTTCAACAGTATGCATAAACAGCACTTATAAGGGAAGGAAAAAAACAACCCGTGTTTTATCGAGCCTCCTTCGATCTTGGAGCCGTTACAAATGAGACTCTTTAAGAAAAGATGGAACCTGATGTCAATAGATACTGATCCAGCGCCCATTTCATGAAAGCTTTTGCATTTGTCACAGCTGCTGGTGCAAACACCCAACAGCTTGTAGGGCGAAATATGAGGAAATATCTGCCTCCGTTTTTATTTCAGTTTTAGTGCTGGTCAAGTCAACACAGTAAAGTTGCTGCTGGGAAATAAATTCACGGATTATATTTAATCTAAGGTGTTTAATCAGGAGGAATGATTTGAGAAACGGAACCACTTGGCCGGAGTTTTGGTTGAAGAACGTCTTCTGAAAGGATTCTTCAGTTCTGTTTATTAATCCCAATGTGACCTCATCCAGCATAAGGGAAGCTCCAGCTACTGTACTAAAACCAATGATAATATTTAACAGGTGAAATCCAGTCCAATCCAACTTTATTTATTAAGCGTTTTAAAAACAACCAAAGTTGACCAAAGTGCTGTACAGAAAAATCCCAAAATTCAAAAAGAAACACGAGTAAAAATAACAACTCAGTTAAAACTGAAGACGCTTCTAAAATCAAGTGATTTGGAATACAATTTTCAGACATTGTTCAACCTGACTGAGATGAGCTTTAACAGAAATACTGAGCGTTCTAATTTGATTAGCTTATTGGACAGAGCCTATTCTCATTGATTAAAAGGAAAAATAATAACTAAATTAAATAAATTAGAAGGCAAATTTTCATCTGTTGTCCCTGTCACCACAACTTTTTTGAAAGGCAACTCAAAGGCCCCATGTTATGCTCATTTTCAGGTTCATACTTGTATTTTGGGATTCACCTGGGAAATGTTTACATGCTTTAATGTTCAAAAAACACATTATTTTCACATACCGTGTGTCTGAATAAACGTGTATTCACCCTCTGTCGGAAGCACTCCATCTTAGCATTTTTCTTTTTAAGGCCATCTCCTGAAAAAGCCAAGTCCGCTCTGATTGGTCAGCATTTCAGGGTCTTTTGCAACTACTCTCTCAGAGTCTCTGCACCGTCATTGCAGCTGGGGAATGACTGTAACAGCACTCTAGCAGGACTTCATACTTTCATATAGTATCGTTGTGAAATCCCAACAGTACAAAAGTTTGTTTGAAAAGTACAGTTCTGTGCTTTTTTTCATTGATTGAGCATTTCGATACCGTCCCAGTATTTATAAAGTACCTCAACCAAGTCACATTTTACAATATGGGACCTTTAACTCTCAAGAGCTAATGTGATGGTTCTTTGGCAGGATGGAGCAGCGTAAAAGAGTAAAGCTGGGAATTGAATTTAATGATGAGTTTAAATGGGGTTTGGGGCTCTCTCTTGTTATATTTCCCGTTGTAAGCATATATTCACTTGATTCTTCCACTTTTTTGGTTTGCAGTTTCTTTCAAATCAGGCTTCGTAACCATAGCCACGAAGTCATTCCAGACATATTAGGGGCCATCCATGGTTTTGCAGTACTACAAATTTGGGTAGTGCTTGCAAATACAAACAATTGACAAATCCTTCAGGAAGTGGCAAGTTTGTCGTTGCCATTGAAAACAACCATCATGAGTGTTTTTCTGATCTGGTGTCCCCATCTGCAGAATTACATTGTTTTCAGTCATATGGAAGTTTCAGATCTGCATCCCCTATTGTTAAAGATTAGTTAACCCTCCTGTTGTCCTCAGGGTCAAATTGACCCGCTTTACAAAAGAATTATATTGGGCCTTTCCACCTTCAATTTAACAGAACTATGACCAAAGGATGTTGTAAAAAGCTTCAAAAATGCAGGAAAAATTCAACAAAAACATAAATTTTTTTAAACGCTGAAAAAAGTGACCAAACAAAATCGGAAAAATCGCCAAAGATGACAAAAACTTGTTAAAAAGAAGTGATAAAAAAATTGGTAAATGTAAGAAAAAAAAACTTGTTAAAGCAAACTACAAAAACATAATAAAAGTGACAAAAAAATTGGGAAAAGAAATCTACAAAAACATTGACAAATGTGTAGGAAAAAAACTTCACATTGTCAAAATTTCGGCCCAGAAAAACACAAAGTTACAGGTCGATGGGAAGACAACACAAGGGTTAACTTTATGCAACTAAATTGTGGTCATTGTTAAAAGGAGACAGGATGTGAACCGAGATCTCTGGGGTTAAAATAAAAACTTTGTCCACCCAGGTCTCCTGAACTTATTTGGTCCTATAACGACATCCCCCCCAGTTCCACCATTGTTTTTCAGTCATTATTTGTAAGAACAGGCTTCTTCTTACAAATAATGACTGAAAATCAATGGTTAGAAAACCGTAAACAGACGTCATTTTAGGTGATGAACCAAATAACTAGTGCTGTCATTTTACTGGTGAGGTCTTACATTCAGAAACCATTTCTTGCAAGAGTGAAATGTACATTTGCATTTGAAGTTTTAGATGAAGTTATGGTGGATTTGTGTGACTGGTCAGTCGGTCTCTATGTTTGATGTCTGCAAGCTTTCATTTTTCAAGATATCTGTGATTCCAGGAATCTGTGTCTCTTAACCATAAGAGCAAATATTATTAGACCACAGAAAAAAAAGCCGCTCCTGAACCACATCTTCGGAGGCTCGAGCATGCGTCGGCGCTTCTTAATTAATCTTCGATCTTCTGTTGATGCTTTATTGAGCAGCCAAGCAAAAGCAGTTAGCCCTCTGCAATTAATCTAATTGATGTTTCCATATAGGTTTCTTTCCTGAGTGTGAAAGGGAGTAAATATGGATCTGTTTCTATGGAGAGGTTGATACTTATTTTTTGATGGATGTCTTTTGTGGACCGAGTATTCCTCAAAGTCCTGCTGACTTAATTATACCGTCCAACATTTCTGTTTTGCTTCCTCTGTGTGAGGAAGAGTTGCATGGCTTTTATTGCAGAAAGTTATGCATACGTAATCCTCAGAGGACTTTTGTTTTATAGCAAAGTCATCAATTAGAGATATAAGATCAATTGTTTATTCTCTGGGGAACATACATTTCTTCATTAGCTTTATATGTCTTAGAATGGAGCTTTGATTCTTAGGAAAATAGAGGTTTTTGAGATTTGTTCGTCTGATGAAATATATATATATACTGTACATATATAACACTGGCAACATTGGCAGCACAAACCTACTGCTATCCTAAAAGTAAACGCATTTACATTTAAATAGGGAAAGAAATACTCTCAGAATCTTAGTAAACTACTTACATTTAAAGGGAGGTAACAGAGTAATGTAAGAAATTACTTTTAAGAGTACCTTTGAAAGACAATGCTGTGACGCTTTTACCAAAAAAAAATGGCTGACTTTAAAACAGTGCATGCATTGAAACATCTTAAAAAACTAAAATCCCCCATACAACATAGGAATTATAAAATGTCCACCCACAACCACTTGCATGCTGCGTTAGCTGCCTGCTGCTCTTAACGGAGATACATAAAGCCTGCGGTTGTGTGTAATGAACTGTATGTTGCTGTATGTTGTAATATCTTTTAGCAACACAAATGATGTGATACATCACTTATATTTGTATTCCAGTCCGTGGGCAGTCATGTTCTCTGATTGGTTTCCAATCGATTGGTTTTTAAAGCTCTGCTTCTGTCTCCGTTGGCTCTGTGAGGGCGTTTTATGAGTCATTACCGCTGCTCGTCACAGCTCGAGTCCGATGTGTTTCATTAAGAACACCCTGGACGTGTTAACCTGTAGTATTAATAGACAGTCGACAAATCAAACCTCAGTCATCCGCTGCTGTGGTAAGTGCAATTTAAGTAACTGAACATTAATCTGAGAAGACAAAATTCACTGTATTCTCTTCAGCAGCATTGTGCAGTATAGTGTTCATTTTTAATACAAATCTTCTTATTCACAGTTGTCTTTGAATAGATAAATAAAAAATATGTTTTAAATATTCCCATTCACAGCATGCTGAAACTAATTGAAGATGGGATTAGGTGTTTACAGATCCGCATATCAGCGTGTTTGAGCTCTCCTGTTTGGATTCTTCTTATACAGAGTGTGATTCAATCAAATGTTCCCACTGAAATCCACAGAAAATATAACGGTTCACTTCATGTTACATTTCCTTTTTTTTCAGAGGACTGGAAAAGGAAAAGGACAAGGAGAGGTGATGCCAACGTTGGACATGGCGCTTTTTGATTGGACCGACTACGAGGACATGAAACCTGTGGACACCTGGCCGTCCTCCAGGAAGAAAGGTTAGTGATTAGCTGTAATTGTGAACATGTGCTCATAAAAGACTCTGATTTCAAGACAGGATTGGTGGACATATTCCGAATCAAACTCCAATCCTTATTGGACCAGATTATTTTAATATATTCAAATTTAAAAGACAGACTCTACAGCCAGGGTAGCAGATCAGGCTGTACTCAGGCACATTGGGCTTTAAAAGAAATGCCTGTTATCAGCATGCTAACATGCTAACTATGACAATAGAATGACAATGGAATGTCAATAGTAAGGGGCCCTTGAAATGTGATTGAGATATTTTAGTCTGGACCAAAGTAGTTGACTGCACGACAGAACTTTTAAGTTCAATCTATCCAATATTTGAGATATTTCACTCAAAACTACAAATGTCAAGCTCATTGTGGGGTTCCCAAAGTCTGTAGGCTTTCTCCTCTGGTGACCATGAAAGTCTTCCATTATACCAATCAACCCAGTAGTTGAGATATTTCAGTAGCCATCCCTAGTGTCATGCTAGAGATGGCTCAAAACCACACAGACATTCAATATCTAAATACCAAGTACAGCTGGTGGTATTTGAACTCATTGGCTTTGTTATCGCACATTAATGCCACTTTATATAAAGCAAAGAAGCCAATGAAAACTGGACTATCCAAAAAACAACGTGACCATGACTTTTTGCCCGAGTACCCCCATAGTTTCTCTCCATTTGTGGTATGAGATTATTGCTTCCTACAATAGATGTTGAAATTGTAATATATGAGACAAGTGAAAAGCATTATTTTACAAATTTAAATGGCTTTACTAGGATATATTTGCACCTGACATTAAAGCAAAATGTTGTAACTGAATGAACCTGAAGTCAATCGATCTGTTGGGTTGAGGCTGTGTATTGATCAGACGCCTTCAGTATCAAGCTGCTCTCGTCATTTATTTTTTATTCTGCTGCAGACAAGAGGCGGAGTAAGAACCTCAGCAGTGGAAATGTGACTGTAGACGCTGACGCCATCGAGCCATGTGACCACCACCTGGACTGTCTCCCAGGTCAGTCTTTGCATTTACATGCCATTCTGATGCAATGCAATGTACAATGCAAGGGAGGGCGCAATGGGAATGATAAAGTCAATGTAGCATACCAATGATTTGAAGCTGTTATTTAAGGTTAAATACTTACTCTATATTGTTGCTTTACCATACCAGAATTTATTTGTAACAGTATGCATTGTCTGTTGGGCCTTTTAACGATTTAGTGCATAACGTCTAGGGTGACCACCCGTAATTACGTTATTAACGTCTGTTACATTCATAGCCAAATGAGTTGATATAAAGCTACTTTAGACTATCAGCTCCACCAAACTCTCTCTGTTTTCCTCACTAGGGCTATGTTTAGAACATGGTGTCGTCCGGCAACTTTTGCACGCAGAAACTCGAGTCAAGATAATTACCTCTTCTAAAAGAGTCCATTAGGTGTTTTTTAATCCTCCGTGTCCTCCCTGGCTCCAAGTAACGTGGAGGAGGGGCGGTGGTGGAGCGGGATTATGGAAGGCTTGTGTCATGTGGATGCAACAACAGTGGTTAAAATTCGTTAAGGGGGGGCGACAGAAACTACGCACTATAGCTTATAGGACAATTTCGGCGCAAAATGAACCTAGGGGTTAATAACATGTGTGTACCGAGTCAATCGTTCTCTAGGATCTGTTTTTATGCTGATCGAACGTGTCTGTAGCTTGACCCAACCTACCGCTAACCGGTCGCTAGCTGCTAACGGTAGCTTTCAGGGCGTAGGGTAAATCCCTATTTCATACCACTAACAAGGCTCAAAATAGCACCACATTTCAACGGTAGCATAATAAGGGTCCCTACATGTAAACCGAAGCAATGAGAATTTTGTAAGAGTACAGACAGTTTATTAAAAAGATAGATTGCACGGCGTTTGCCGTCCAACAGGTCATGCCTCTTTTCCAAGATGGCGCCTGCCTGTTCACGTGATCAGTACTTTCTTATGAATTATCTTTTTAATAAACTGTCCAGAGAATAATTGACTCGGTAAACATATGTTATTAACCCCTATTTGGTTTTGTGCCGGAATTGTCCTTTAATGTTCAGTGAAAAATATCTTAGGTATTATTTAAAACTTAAAAATAAATTAAACAAGTTATTTCAATTTTTTTCCTCGTTTTTGTATATTTCACATGAATCATCTACATGGCAATGTCTCACGTGTTTGGTTGTTGAATGCAATGTGCTTGTTCCTTTAAAGGTTCTTGTTGTGACTTGAGACAACACGAGTGTAAAACTCACAACAGAGGCCTCAACAACAAATGCTACGATGACTGCATGTGTGAGGAAGGTGAGTGAGAAGAACTGTGTATGGCTCAGTAGAGATACAGGTTTGAACCCGGGCAGGCGGATGAAGCCCCATAGACAAAATGGAAGGGAGCTAACATTTAACTTTAGTTTATTTATTTTATCTTTGTGCTTCAGATATAGTTGCAGATACCTGCTCTTAACCTAGCGTTGGCCTTTGCTTATTATTTTCTCCTGTGATTACAAGGACAGTAGCCAACTTCAATAACTTAATGAGCCACAAGCGTGTCTAGCGTATCCAAGCAGGGTGCATCACTTTTTAATGTCCCCTGGAAACAGTTTCTGTGGTGCTCTTCTTGCAGTGATGCTGGGATGGTAGTAGCTCAGTCCATAGGGAGTTGGGTTGGGAACTGGAAGGTCGTGGTTCAAGTACGGACCAAAAGAGCTTGGATTACTAGCTGGAGAGGTTCACCTCCTTGGCACTACCAAGGAGCCCTTGAGCAAGGCACCAAACTCCTAACTGCTTGGGATGCCCTTCCAAGGAGTGCCCCCTCACTCTGACATCTCTCCATTAGTGTGCATCTTCTTTGGCAGTCACTCGAGACAAGTATGACGAGTCCTCTCTGTCGGTTCATCTTATTTGTGGATCCTCAGGTGGCTGTAAAGGCCAAACCATGATCCACAGATTCTGCTGCAATGTGGGCATTGTACGATTAAGGTGGTGTGTGGTGGTGGAGCCTTTCTCTCTTTGTTGTTGCGGTGTTGCCGCTTTGCCTCTGTGGCACGGCGGAGTTCTGTTTCGTGGTGTGCTGCACCTTCATGCACTGCTCTTCTCCAGTAGTCCCTGTTCAACACAAGATCCTCCCAGTCGCAGGACGTGATGTTTAACTTTTTCAGGCTGGTCTTGATGTTGTTCTTGAAGCGTTTCTTTGGCCCACCGGGGGCTCGCAGTCCTTCTTTTAAATGGGAGTACAGATTCTGCTTAGGGAGATGGTTTCTGGGCATGCGGATGACACGGCCTGTCCATCGGAGTTGGTGCTCCATTATGATGGTGTTGGAGGATTTGTTTTCTTCAGAATGCTGGAGTTTGTACATATGTCTTCCCAGTTGATCCTCAAGATATTTCTTAAGTCTCCTTGATGGAATAGTTCCAGGGCTCTCAGGTTTCCGCTGTAGGTGGTCCAGGATCCCCCTCCATACAGCAGGGTTTGGAGAATCACAGCTCTGTAAACCAGGAGCTTGGTTTGAGCCCTCAGGTCTCAGTCATCAAAGAGTCTTGTCCTGAGTTTGGCATAGGCTCCGCTGACACAACTCAGGTGATGGTTAACCTCGGAGTCTATATCGGCTTTGGAAGAGAGAAGGCTTCCAAGGTAGGGTAAGTGGTCCAAGCTTTCCAGATTGGTGTTATCCACTTTGATGATGGGCTGGAGTGATGGTTGGTTGGGTTGTGGTTGATACAGAACCATCAAGAGAGTTTTCTTGATGTCCAAGGCCAACCCTAGGGCGCTGTATGCCTTGGCAAAAGGCATTGAGGATGCCCTGGAGGTCTTCAGGGGAGTGTGCTGCAATGGCGTTATCATCGGCGTATTACAGCTCCCTGATGGTGGTTTTCTTGACTTTGCTCTTGGCTTTGAACCTGTTAATGTTGAAGAGCCTGCTGTCAGTCCTGTAAAGTCCTTTATTGAGATCCCCTGTCGCAACTCTTGGCCAGTGAGGTGGAGTATGGCTGCAATGAATGGAATTTGATGGCAAATAGGTGCAATGATACATCTCTGTTTGACCCCAGTTTCTACAGTAAATGGCTCAGGTTCAGAGCTAATGTTGCTGAGCACTATGGCTGAGATGCTGTCATGCAGTAGCCTTAGTACACAGATGTATTTGTCATAACATCCAAACCTTGATAGTATGCTCCACAGTGCCTGACAATCCATGGAGTCAAAGGCCTTTGTCAAGTCTATAAAGGCCATGTACAGAGGCGGTCCTTGTTCCCGTCACTTTTCCTGTCAGTTGTTCCCCTGGATGGGCGCAAGCCGCACTGTGATTCAGGTTGACGAGGACACATGTTTATGTGTGTAATTCAGGCCTGTGTTCAATGTCTGTGCAACAACATTTAACACATTCACAGAGTGAAAATTGTGAATTGAATTAAAAAGGACATGTCTTCTTCGTCTGCAAACAGATGTTTTTGTGTGTCATGAAATTAGTGACGATGTTTATTCATTGCTTGTGATTTTTGTGATTTTTGCATTTGATTTCTTAATTTAAAGTGCATTGGGCTTTGAGGGCCACCATACTTTTTGGGCTTTTTCCACATCACAGTACATTTGAATATTTGCAATTTGATGGGAATCCATTTTGTAGTTGATATATTTCAGTCTGGACCAAAGTGTATGACTGCATGATAGACTTTTTTATTTGAATTTATCCAATAGTTGTCGAGATACTTGACTCAAAACCATTGATGCTAAGCTCATGGTGGCAATGGAAATAAGTCTTTGAGCTATGTTGTGCCATCCCTGACTATTTATGTATTTTAATGTATGACACAGAGTTTTCATATTTTTATATTGAAGTGGTCAAATCAAATTCAAATTCACGTATTTTAGCCATCCCCCCCCCCCAAGTCTTACTGTTTTAATAGTCATTGACTGGTAACCAGTAGGGGCCCAAACTAGTGGCAGACTGACTTGCACTTTCAATATGTAGATTTTTACATTCTTAGCTGTCTAAGTGATCCAAAAACTAATTTTAATTCTTTATTTTATTTTATTTTTTTCAATAATATCAAATTATTTAATATATTGTAATATAATAACATAATACTATTTATTCCAGCATTCTTTGCACTATGCTCCACATTTAAAATTATAACTATCACAATTTACCCCTGCACACTTTGCACTCTTCATTGCACTATTGCCTCTATATTGTTTCTATTTAGAGTATGTATATATGAGTGTGTATAAATTGTTTGGTTATTTTGTATGTGTAAGCGCATTGTGAGCAATGATGATCAAAAGAAAAATTCCTCGTATGTGTCCTCATCCCCGGCAAATAAAGCTGACTTGCAGTTCCTGATTTATTCACCTTAGCTTTCTGTATCTCACAACACAGCTTACAGGTTTTTTTTATGATCTTTCAGGGTACCGTTGTTACGCTAAATTCCACCGGAAGCGTCGCGTGACCAGGAGGAGGGGTCGCTGTGTGGTGCCAGAGTCAGTCAACAGTGACCAAGGAGGCTTCATCACCATCTGAGGAAGAGGACCTGGAGGACAAGATGGAGGAGGAGTGGGGAAAGGTCCCCATGACTACTCTGGCAGAACAGCCAAGACATCACATGACACCGCTAACATGCAGCTAAGTGCTAAAAGGTGACGTCTTGCTGGTTTTTTAAACGGATTCCACAATGAAAAACAACAACATGGCCGCCGCATCTGGTCAGTTCAAACAAAATAACAGGTGACTCGACTGGATTTACTTTTTGACTGTTGCATTGTGGGATGAGCCAGCAAATCACCATCTTTTAAGCACTTATTTACTTATCGATACATCAGTTTTCATTCAGTTTTGGTCACTACAGCATCATTACAGACGCATATGTACATGTCTTTAGAGAAGGCTTTTTAAAGCTCACTCAGTCCACAATGACAAATGTTTTTTTATGTTTTGAATTGTTGTAAAAGATTCACTTGGCTGGCAAATCTGTAAACTTGTCATACCTTATGTGTTAATACTCACCACAGTAAGGGTGACTGTTGGTTTGGTTTTAGAATAAAAGCACATTTTATTTTGTTTTGGGAAACCTTTTTTCAAATGTCTCTCACAGTTTTTCCTGCACCTGATTGTCTCTGTCCTCCTGATCTAAGTCCAACAATGTTTACACTTCATTTTTAGTGTTGCATTGATGCTTGGAGTCCCAAATATTTTGGCATTTATTGGTTCAGAATCCTTCAAATGGAGCCAGATAAGCTGTCGCTCACAGAAATTATTCTAAAATGAGATTAAAATAGTTTCTGTGTGAGCTCTTTGCTACATTTTGCTTTTAAAATGATTTGTAAATGTGATTTGAACCCAACCTGCTGTTCTGCATTGTAAATATGAATGTGTTTGAATTGCCAACGCTTTTTTGTTAACTTGACGCCACTTCTCTTCAAATGTACGTAACTGTAGACTGATAAACAAAGATGCTTGTTTGACCTTCCTTTTACATGTCTTAATATATGTTTTATTTATACTGTGCTTGAGCAAATTTTGTCCAGCTATCGTGTTTATCTGTCTCTTTTGGTTTTATGATTAAACACTTGCTAGGATCAACATCTTGTGGTATATACCTGTCTACATCTGCAACATTGACCTTTAACTATATCAGGGATTGTGATTTATTACTTGATGTCTTTTCTTTGGCCTTAAATTAGTAACTTTAACAGTTGTGTCGTAAGACTAAAAAACAAATAAATTACATAGGGTACATATAGCCTATAGACTACCCTTACCCTATTCAATTCAATTCAATTCAATTTTATTGATATATCGCTAAATCACAACAACAGCTGTCTCACTGCGCTTTCCATAAAGAGCAGGTCTAGGCCGTACTCTGTGATGTTATTTGCAGAAACCCAACAGTTCCCACCAAGAGCAAGCACTAGGCAACAGAGGCAAGGGAAAACGTCCTTTACGAGGCAGACACTCGAGCAGAACATGGCGGAAGAGCACCAAGACTACGGGGGCGATGGAGCTCAAGACTCTGGGAAAGGGAAGAAGTTGAGTTAGTAACATGCATTAATGGGATGAGGTTGTATACAGATGGAGAGAAGGAGGAAGAGAGATGTGCTCAGTCCATAATGGGAAGTCCCCAGCAGTCTAGGCCTGTAGCGCCCTATAACTATAGCAATAGATATTATTATATAGCCTGATTCATCAATGTGAAAGCAGCATTTTAGTTCTGTAGCTGCTTGAGGAAAAATGAGTTTGGAACTACTTTATATATACTACATAATCTGGGAGGTCATGAGCTGAATGGGTGTAAAATGAAGAGAATACAAGAATTCAGCAACACGTATTTGTCCTAGTTTTAGGACTTTTCTCTAGTTTTCGCAATGGTGTGAAATATTGAATCACTTATGAATGAAACACTGAGGAGTTTCGACAGAAAGTCTAACAACTCATAAACATCTGAATTGGGCGGCTGCGGCTCAGCGTAGAGCGGTTGCCTGCCAATTGCAAGGTGGGAGTTCAGAAATAGGACACAAGCGCCACTTTTAAGATTGACCCATTATTATTTTTGGTCAAATGGTCTTTTGAATGGCGAGCTAGGGGCTCTACTGCGATAGCATCAAAATCACTATTTTAAAACACTAACAAAGCTCGACACAACATGAAACTCTGCTCAAAGTATCACCAGGGCCTCTACACGGGAACTCAGCATGGAGAACATTGTAGTGTACACAGAGTTTATTAAAAAGAAAGGTCTTAACAATTCACTGTAGCCGTTGGTTTCCAGTCTCGGTCCATCTAGCCTGTCAAAAATCATAAAGATGGAAAGCTCCTAAAGCTTAGTTCATATAAATGCACGGATAATTTGTTGTTTTGTCGTTAGTGAAACACAATATTCACCTTGTAGTTGAAAAAGGAGCTTTATAAGGACATTTCCTCCTATGGAGTCCATTCATTCGCATTGGAAGATTGATTGATTGCAGAGCGGTAAACAACAACAGCTAAAGTAAGTCGTTCAAAACCTCTTCTTTTTAGTAAACTCAGTGTACACAAGCAGTGTTCTCAATGCTGAGTTCATGCATAGATGTGTTGATTTTATGCTGTTATAGTAGAGCCCCCAGCTCTCCCATTCAAAAGGCCATTTGAGCAAAATCGAAATAAGTAAATCTTAAAAGTGGCGCTTCTGTCCTAATTATGCTTTCAAACGAAAGTTTGACTCGGGTACGTCCAAAAAAGACCCTCGTTTGAATTTTGGTGAGAGTTTCACCAACCTTACATCACATTAGAGCACGTAGCAGCAATGACACTCATCTCTGATCCAAACACGCCAGCTCTCAGAGAAGCTATCAATAATGGATGAGATGGAGAAAGTACCACTCGTTTTTCTTTCCTAAGCAGCAGCTCAGTTGGACTGGGATTGTGTCATCCTGATTAACAGCTACAGAATAAAAGCAGTACTGAATGATGTATTTGTAATAGTTCCCTCTGAACAGGGGGCTCGGACGGTGGACTGCCCTCTTGAAAACCAGCTGGCAACAGCCAGCCAAGTGATGGATTACACAGAGCCACATCCCCACAGCTGTAGATCCCATCAACAACACCACAATGGCACTTTCTTTAGAATTTCTTGAAGTAATTAATTGCCAAAGTTGCTATTTTAACCCAACTTTTCAAGATCAGGGAACTCTGAAAAGAACACAGGTGCAACAATTTACATACGAGTTAGTCTATATCCACAACGTTCCACTTCGGGATTGTTCCGTTGCCGCCGGAAAATTCAACCCCATGTCCTTCTTCTGTCCTTCATCTCTGCAGGGTAAATCCAGGTTGCTAACTAGACTCTCGTCCATCTGAGTTTTCTGTTGCACGACTAAAAAAATTTTGAACGTACACGTTCCACCAAAACAAGTTCCTTTCCAAAGCTATTTTGCATGAGGATTGGGATTGGTTTAAAGAAATGCCACTAACCCAGAGCACTTTTTTGTCCCATCCTGTGTGGACTAGCCAGACCCTCCGCCACAGCACTGTGAGGAAGGTCTGGCAATGTGAGAGATATGTAGGAGTAAAACAACTTCTCTCTGCAGCTTGAGAGATTATAAAAGAATGGAAATAATTAAAGGGAACAGTATTGAAAATAGATGCCAATAGCTGCACAATCTATCTTTTTTTTATTGTTGTCGCAATATCAACTGGCGCAATACACGTGTGGTTAGTTGAGAGAAAATCTCAGTAGAAAGTTACACTTTAAAATGTCTTTCTTTTTAGTGGTGCCTTTATATTTAATCTAATGGGTCTCAATTCAATAAAAGAAGGTTAGAAATGATTCCTCTTATTTGTGTTACATGTAACATGAAATTGTTGTATTTTAGAAGAATACTGAAAGCAGCAGAAATGCAAGACTGAGCACACATTAACATCTGTTTATAAATCGCAAGTAAAAACGCAATATTCAACTTATCGTATATTTTCCTCAGTTGTGCAGCCTAATACCAATGTATATAAATATAGGATGAAAAAATGATGGGACTTTGGCAAGTCTGTCCCAGCAGGTCAGCATGCAGAAGGGCTCTTTTATTTGCAATTACATCCAAGGATTGCTTCACCTATGATGGTTAAAAGCCTTTAACCTCAAATTAAATAACAAGTCCCACATTTGTCCCTCTGCAATCTCATTTTGACACACATATGCATACAAATGCATTCAGCGGAGCGTATTCGGGCTGCTAATGTGGTCATTTGACAGCATAAATACTTCAATTAGAGAGACAAACCTGAGTCAGGGGTCAGAGGTCAGCAGGAGGTCAGGGTTCACATGAAAAGAAAAAAAACAGGAGTACAGAGGCCACCTGCAAGCTTGAGGCACACAATGAATCATTTCCTTTAAGGAATAACAAGCACAAAAGGAATGAGCCAGAATGGAGAAAAAAGAAACTCACAGCAAAGGCGTCCGACATTAGCATTTTAAAGAGTTTGGCTGCTGCCCCTCATCACCGGGGCTTACGGTGAGTTCAAAGGTCTAGTGCTTCAAAACGTTATTTCCGACTCACAATGGCAAGGAGGGCGAATGTCAGTGGCAGGACCCAGAAGTGACAAAATTTCATGAATTGTACCTTTTGAAAAGTGAAAAGGAGAAAGTAGATACGCTTGTACATTTACTTATAAGAGTGTTGGTGCGCAACTTACTTCTTGACCTTATGGATTAGTCAACGTCCCCGTGATAGCTTTTTCCAGAACTGGATGGATTTGCTTGGTTGCGATAATGTTACAAAAGGATGGGACTATAGTCACATAACAACAGGTGAGAGTAGATGAAGAGAAATGATTTACAGGTGAGAGGAAGAATACAGGTGCTCTGAAGCGAACATGAGTTCCCTTCGAGGGGAACTCGAACTGCGTCGGTTACGACACTATGGGGGAAAAAAGCTCATAGTGTCGTAACCGACGCAGTGTCTAGTTCCCATATCTCGGGGAACAAGGGTTACATACGTAACCAGAGACGTTCCCCTTCGAGGGGAACTCGAACTGCGTCGGTTATGACACATGAGCGTTTTTCCCAAAGTGTCGTAACCGACGCAGTGTCTAGTTCCCCTATCTCGGGGAACAAGGGTTACATACGTAACCCGAGACGTTTTTAAAATGAAGTGTTCTATCTATGATAGAATGATGATGATGATGATATCATCATCATCATCATCATTCTATCATAAACTGAAGAAGTTTCTTTCTCTATGTGTTGGACTGGCGCGTGTGGATATATATATATATATATATAGGACGTGTGTATATACATAAATATCTATATACAGGATATGTGTTTATCACACTGATACACACCAAACTATCACAAATCACACACCCTTGGGTTTACTCTGGTTATTTGGTTGTTTGTAAGAACGGACAGAGGTGGGAGGTTGTGGGTGTCTGTGTGTGTGTGTGTGTGTGTGTGTGTGTGTGGTGTGTGCTTTGAAATTTGAAACAGATGCAATTTCTGTCTGCATGACAAAGCATTGAAAAGATGGATGGGGAAAGCAAAAAATCACATTTCCAAATGTCCCACCTTTTCTGACACAGAAAATATGGAGAAGAAAAAAAAGGACTTCTGTAATAATTCATTGGATCATTCTGAATATGCTATCAACCCCTTTACTAACCGGAGCTAACTTTTGCTCAGAATTGACCACTGATTTCTCTGAGTAGTTGATTTAGCAAAAGCACCAAAAATTAAAATAGCTTTTTTTTTCTTCCAGTAGCCTACTTTTAGATAGCAACGTATTGATCAGTATAAAATGTATTTCAAAATATAAAATGTCATATATACATGGAGCTCAGTGCCAGTGTTTCAGTTTGACTGTTAAAGTGCTTAGATAAATAAAAGGTATTATTAAGAAGTGGGCTGGCTGCCAGTTATCTATCTATGGGGATGACAATGGTGTAATGATTCAGATGGTCTTCCAAGACAAGATGGTGCTCACCCGACTGGCCAATAGGAACGTAGCCCGCCCATGACACTATTTTCCCATAAGGGAAAAATCAGATGAGAGCAAAGAACTGAATCGAGAGCAAAGACTTAGGTTTTGAGAGCGAGAAGAAAAAACGTTTTGAGAGAATTTTTTTCACACTGATAACAAAAAATATACATTTGAGAGTTTAAAAAAGTCATTTGAGAGAGATTTTACATTTGAGAGAAGAAACACTTCTTTTTTTTGAGAATTGTTTTTTTCACACTGACAGCAAAAAATATATACTTGAGGGTTTAAAAAACATTTTGAGAGAGATGTTTTTTTTGCCATTGGTATGAAAACCTTTCTCTCAAATTATTTATTTTTCTCTCATAAAAAAATGTTTTTTTGCCACCAGTGTCATCACTTTTTCTCTCAATTTTTTTTCTTTTTCTCTCAGCATTTATCTTCTCGCAGTAATAAGAAACAATTCTAGTTCCATATGGTGTGTTTTTATATTTTATTACAAAAAATAGTTACATAGCCAGTATGTATGCATTTAAAAGTCAAAATAGAGGCGCATAAACAGAAAAAAAACTACATATATACATATAAATAAAAATAAATAAATAAATAAATATGTATACTTTTTTTTTTCTTCTGATGTGCAAAAAAATAACTAAAATAAAAATAAAATAAAAATAAAAATAAAAATAAAAAAAAAATAAAAATAAAAATAAAAAATAAATAAAAACAAATAAATAAATAATATATATTATATAAATATAAAAAAAAATAAAAGTGTGGTGCAATTGAAGTCAAATGTATGAAAACAATTCAGTCAGCTCCATACAGCGTTGATGGCCTGTGGTTCTTCCGTCAGGGGGGGGGAGGAGGAGGATGGGAGTCACATGGGAGGCAGTCAGGCTGCTGTCACATGGTTTGTGTTGCAGGCTGATCTGAAGGGAGGGGAGTTTCACGGAGAAGTTTGTAACAATCTGCGCAGCTTTTCATGCACCACCCCCCCCCCCCCCCTCACCCCCCATTCCCCAGAACAAGTTGAAGCAGTGAACCGGATAAAGAAAGATCTACTTTGAAACCGAATAAACTGTTATGGAAATCCCTGCATAAATCTAAAGGTGAGTTTGCTGTTTTTGCTGGACTGTATTGTTGGAGCCTGCTCACAGGGATTCTAGTAAGGATGGCGACCTTGTTGCTCATTGGTAATCCCTCTGTGTGGCAAACCATGTCACAATAAACAGTCAAATGTACATTTATTGTGGTATATTGTTTAGTTTTTGTGGTTAAATGGTAGAAGAAAAGTTTAGTTATGTGGAATATAGCCTCTAAAGAGCTGTTTAAGTCCATTTAAAGATCAGAGACTTCACCAGTTATGTGTGTCAGTGATGGGCAGAATCACTATATAACATTATGGGATGTAAGAATCACAAACCTAGTGATGCATCTGCTCATTAAATGCCATATTAACAAGATCCATTTGTGAGATCAACACAACTGACATACAGTGATTTTGGCAATGGATCTGGAAATATAAAATCTGAAAATGTTTCTCACATGCCACGATATGACTCTGATTTCTCCACTTTTTTCTATAAGTAACATATAATAAGTGAGCTGATGCCTGCATGGCACGGCCCATTTAAAAGGGAGAGAATTGAATTGAATGATGATTTTTGTGCTGTTTTTTGGTAGCTGGGCTAAGGTTCAAAATCAGTTTGAAAACGTTTTTTCACATGCTCAAAAACTTACATGAAATGTTGAAAGGTCAGAAAAGGAGTGTGTGTGTAGCTGAGGGTCACTCGGGACTGAAGAAAATGAGTCATTTCTGAGTCATTCCCCCCCCCCCCCCTCTCCTAATTACTCAATTCATTGCTTGGTCTATGGGGTTCCAATGTAAAACCTAATAGTCTAAGGGGGACACTTAAAATGTCCAACCGACTTCCAAAACCCAAAGAAATCCACATTCCAATGATAAAAACAGAGAAAAAAACAAGAAGTCCTCACTATGGCGAGGGGGAGCCACTGACTGTTTGGAGCTTTTAGTTGATACTTGATGGATTCAACATTGAAATTGTCTGTGGATTGGAAGGTCCTAGACCACAGGGAACGTATAAAAAAAAAAGAAAAAAAAAAAAAGGTCTTAACCTTTGTCTTGTGTTCTGTTGTAGGCCATAGTCTGTGCACTGGCTGCTTACAGTATGGTGAGTGGGAGAACAGGGTTTGTTTTTCACAAA
>NW_022602961.1:0-48323 GCF_008692095.1 Etheostoma spectabile | reverse complement strand
AGCATATACAGTGGTGTGAAAAAGTGTTTTCCCTTCCTCATTCCTGTTCCTTTGCACGTTTGTCACACTTAAGTGTTTCGGAACATCAAACCAATTTAAACAATAGTCAAGGACAACACCAAGTAAACACAAAATGCAATTTATAAATTAAGGTGTTTATTATTAAAGGTGAAAAAAAAATCCAAACCATCATGGCCCTGTGTGAAAAAGTGATTGCCCCCCTTGTTAAAAACATACTATAACTGTGGTTGTCACACCTGAGTTCAATTTCTCTAGCCACACCCAGGCTGATTATTGCCACACCTGTTCACAATCAAGGCATCACTTAAATAGGAGCTGCTTGACACAGTAAGGTCCATCAGAAGATCCTTAAAAACTACACATCATGCCGAGACCCAAAGAAATTCAGGAACAATTGAGAAAGAAAGTAATGAGAAACTATCAGTCTGGAAAGGGTTATAAAGCCATTTCCAAAGCTTTGGGAATCCAGCGAACCACAGTGAGAGCCATATCCACAAATGGCGAAGACATGGAACAGTGTGTGAACCTTCCCAGGAGTGGCTGGCCGCCCAAAATTACCCCAAGAGCGCAGCGACGACTCATCCAAGAGGTCACAAAAGACCCCACAACAACGTCCAAAGAACTGCAGGCCTCACTTGCCTCAGTTAAGGTCAGGTTCATGCCTCCACCATCAGGAAAAGACTGGGCAAAAATGGCCTGCATGGCATAGTTCCAAGGAGAAACCACTGCTGAGCAAAAGAACATCAAAGACGTCTCATTTCTCCACAACACATCTTGATGATCCCCCAGACTTTTGGGACAACATTCTGTGGACCGATTAGACCAAAGTGGAACTCTTTTGGAAGGTGTTTGTCCAAGTATATCTGGCGTAGAAGAACACTGCTTTCATAAAAGAACATTATACCAACAGTAAAATATGGTGGTGGTAGGTGATGGTCTGGGGCTGTTTTTGCTGTTCAGGACCTGGAAGACTTGCCGTGATAAAAGGAACTATGAATTCTGCTGTCTACCAAGAGATCCTGAAGGAGAATGTCCGACTGCTGTTCGTGTACTCAAGCTGAAACGAACTTGGGTTCTGCAGCCGGACAATGATCCTAAACACACCAGCAAGTCCACCACCAAATGGCTGAAGATAAACAAATGAAGACTTTGGAGTGGCCTAGCAAAGTCCTGACCTGAATCCTATTGAGATGTTGTGGTAGACCTTAAAAAGCGTTCATGCTCGAAAACCCTCTAATGTAACTGAATTAGGACAATCCGCAAAAGATGAGGGCCAAAAATTCCTCCAGGACGCTGTAAAAAGCCTCATTGACACTATCGCAAACGCTTGGTTGCACTTGTTGCTGCTAAGGGGGCCCAACCAGTTATTAGGTTTAGGGGGCAATCACTCTTTCACACAGGGCCATGATGGTTAGGATTTTTGTTTTTCACCTTTATAATAACACCCTTCATTTACAAATTGCTTTGGTGTTATTTGTGTTGTCCTTGACTATGTTTAAATTGGTTTGATGTTCCGAAACACTTAAGTGAGACAAACATGCAAAGAACAGGAAATGAGGAAGGGGCAAACACTTTTTCACAACACTGCCATTGTTTTTATTAGATTGACGACCAAATTGTTAGTTTTTCTGAGATTTTCCCAACCATTGCATTGCCTTTCGTTGCCTCGTTGGCGAAGTAGGCAGCACGTCAGTCTCATAATCTGAAGGTCGTGAGTTCAACCCTCACACGGGGCAGGTGTTTTAAAAACGAAAAAAACACGACTGATGCTGAAAATACAGTGACATTCAAGTGGTTGAAAACTAGCACATGAATGGAATGTGTCATGCTTTGGTCATTTCTGAGATTAATACAATGAAAGGAATTATTTAAGATTGGTAGCTAACCAATGAAAAGGGTTATAGAACATATGTGGTATGTCCTTGGATAAGGAGATGAGTACAGAGATTTGGGTGCTAGCAAGACGGATGTAGGTTGCCCATTGTTCATTTAGACGTACCAGCAACATTGTTATGATACAAACCTGCCTGAAAAACAGCCACAATTCTTTGTAAAGACTTGTGCATGGAACACACATGATATGGCAGTGTCTGAAGCGTTCAGGCATGTCAAATGGACAACTTATTTAGCAGAATGTGCAACTCTACGCCTGAACAGGGACTTGAACCCTAGACCCTCAGATTAAAAGTCTGATGCTCTACCGACTGAGCTACCCAGGCTTCTAAAGCAAGTTACTGTGGAAAAAACAATCTGCTGAACTACAGATTAAAGTGCAGGTAAATGAAGACCATTAAGCTGTTGCCATGATCACAGTCTTCTGGACAGCAGGAGGGTAGACCATAATTTGCACAATGCCTGAGAACACCAAATGTTATTGCACAAACTGGTTGAAAATTAGCTAAATTGGACAAAACGGTTAAAAAGCTCAAAGTCACAACTCATCATGGCCACTAGCACACTGTGAAAATCCAGCAAACCTGCATGACAGATGACGATAGCGAGCACTTCATACATATCCCAGAATCAAGCTGTTGCCTTACCAGAGACTTGAGCTGTGGTATTCTTCTTCGCTGAAAATGTTGATAACCTGTTGCAATTTTACGGCTTCGTAATATAAGTAGTTATTAGCCATGAGTAAGTCAAGTAGAACCGTGGTATTTTATACACTTTTAGTTTTGTTTGGCTTTAGTATTTTTTTTGATCATACACTACCTTAAATTGTATAATTTAAGGTATTTACTTGACTTAAGATAAAAAAATCTAATAAATACCTATTTATCTTTAATAATGCATCCCAGACATAGCCCCAACTGGGATTCGAACCTGCGTCCAGATAATAATTATTAAATATTCAGGAAAAAAACTTGGCTGGTTCAGCACCTCGGACAGCACTAATAATGCTGCAACTTCATTGGCTGTCAGCGAATGCCACCTAAATGCGACAGGCCGCCGCGCCCGAAGCGAGAATTATTCCCCTAGACCAACGAGCCACGTAAAAACATCCTATTAGCAATTTCCCATCAAGTAAATATGATCAGTCAGTGACGCAAAAGGCAATGGTCAAGTAGTTGGTTTGGCATGTAGTGTTTTTATGGCTCCACTGCCAGATTGAGCTTTCTGATTATATTGGACAAAAGACTACTTTTGAAACAAAACATTTTACCAACATTCAAAATTTTTCGGTCAAAAGTGACAGCAGATAAGCCTAGTTTCCACCATCTATTGGACGACAGACTACTTTAGCCAAAATTGGAAATTGAACATTGGTAAAAAGGAAATGCAGCTTAAAAAAGGTAATGCAGCTTGGATTTGTCACTGACTTGAAAGGCTAAGGTCAGGTAGATTGTCATGGGGTCTTTTCATGGCTCCACTGAACGAGTCAGTTTCCTGATATCATTTGACAACAGGAAACATTTGATACGAAATATTTTACCAAAACAAAGACTTGATTTTGCCAATAAAAAGTGATAGTAAAATCGTGATGAATTTGCCACGCCGATGACACTCTTTTCCATCACACTCAATAAATAAACCAGATTATTTAATCCATGCTTCCACTTCTATGCAAAGTGGTCTCATCCAGGACCTACGGAGCCAACACGAGAATCATAGACCAGGGGTCAGCAACCCAAAATGTTGAAAGAGCCATATTGGACCAAAAAAACTAAAAACAAATATGTCTGGAGCCGCAAAAAAATAAAAGCCTTATAGAAGCCTTATATTGAAGGCAACACATGCTGTATGTATCTATAGTAGCTATATTAGCCTATTATCGAAATGACTAAATTAACTTCTAATATACATAATGAGCCTTCATGATTAAATGTTTATTTTTCCTGCAGTGCATCCTGTAGAGAATGACGCACCACGTGACTACTCTGTTCTGCGATGCCGCCTCAAGTTTAACTTAATTACAATATTAATGAATTATGTTTCATTGTTTTGATGAAATTAAAGAAATGCAAAAAGAAATCAGATTTTTGATGTTGTTTTTATTTCGAGGATTTGAAAAAAAAAAAAAAAACGGAACGTGCATAACGTGCCCCTTGTCTGGGCAAGAGAGTGCAATAAAACGCAGCCTACATTTTTAAAAATAAAACATCAGCCTTTTGAAAAGGTAATTTATATATAAAATCGAATTAATACAGTTCAAGTTTGACGTCTGTGCAAATGCCAAGCAAGTCAGTGCAAGAGTAAAACAAAGCAGCATCCTTTTCTCTTTTGACACGCAACCAACGCAGCTATGCTCGGACCTGAGCAACAAAACACAATAATATCCCTAAGTGTCATTCCAATATATACTGACAAATCAGATATCACTTTATAAAAACAGCCACTTTGTTACTAAAGATGTGCCTATGACAGGATTGTGTTCTTATCCGTTTAATGTGACTTCTGCTTTTGGACATCACTGATCAGCTTCTCAACATCGGGCATGTAAGATGTAACTTTAATCTTTGTAACTTTTGTCCCATTGTCATTTAAACACTTCAGCACAGCGTCACATATGTCCTCCCCCCGTGTTTAGCCTTTCAGTGGTATTAATTGGATCATTTCTTCTTGCGGCCCATCGGAGTTCACATACCTGCATAAAAGCGCAGTCTGTTCAATATCGATCACATCACAGGACTCATCACAGGCAATTGAGTATGCTGGCGCTGACTTAATGTCCTTGATTTGCTGATCGGTGATGTTGCCTGCCATTTCAATAGCCCTTTCCTTCACTGTCTTAGCGGAGAGAGGCATGTCTTTAATTTTTTGCATTATCTCGGTTTTGATTTTGAAGTCTGCAATAGGTATTCTGATATGTTGATAAATGACTCCTTCATGTAGTCACCATCTGTGAACGGTTTGCCACGTTTTATTATCTCCCGGGTTGCGACAGAACTTGCAGCAGTAGTGGAGTTTGGAGATGCAATCCACTTCTTGAAACTATTTTTGCGCTCCTCTAATTTCTCCAGAAGTAATGCAATTGCACTTTTTCTCTCACTCCCAACTGGGTACTCGGCTGCAAATGTAGCCTGCCTTCCCTGAAAATGTCTTTCCACATTGCTGTTTTTGTTATTTGACAACTTCTCGCTACGGAGCAAACATTCAGGCAATCCTTCCGCATTGGCAATGAATGCAAATGATTCGGTCCAAGAAAAGTTGAATCTTCTGTTCTCCTCAGTTATTTTTCTCTTTTTCCCTTTGGGATCCATGGCCCATCACACAGCCGCCGGTTTGTTTACAACAGCCACCTGCCTGGCATCCCGCCTTACTGATAGAAACATGTGTCGCAGGCTATGACGTAAATCTTCGTAGACAGAATGTTGAAATTTAATATTTATTCTACACATTGTTACAGCATTGAAAAACGTAATAATGTTTGTCATGTTTGTTTCCTACAGAACCATATTACAACCAAAAAACATTCTCTCCCCATCTTTTTCCATTTTCGGATGTATCCTTTTGTCATCATTGATGGATCGTAAACACTCATCTGCCTCTATCTCAATAACTATTCTTTTCATTTTTCAAACAGTAACTAAACCCCTGACCAACATTTTTTACCTGAAAACCCTGTATGTGAAGTCAAGTAATGTTATTGTTGGATTCAGGTCAAAATTTTGACATTTTAGTGCAATGCAAAGGTGCATAATAGATTGCTTTCTACATACCTGGAGCGATGCAAAGCAAGGGGGGCCAACTAGTCAAGGAACAGCAAGAGACTTGGTATTTAAGAATACAAACTGACTATGTGACAGATGTGTAATCTGTCATGTCCTTCCTTCTGAAGCTCTAGCCAGGAGTCATTCCTCGCCTAAAACAATATGAGTCATTCCAGTAAGTGAAAAGGAAACTCACATCTACAAAGATAAATTTGGAAATCATGACTCCCTGATGGTCTAGTGGCTAGGATTTGGAGCTCTCACCGCTGCGGCTAGGGTTCAATTCCCTGTCAGGGAATGGTCAAGACTTGAATCACTGTAAAAACAATATCTGTAATTTTGCATACATTTTCATGTTAACTTTACAGATTTTTTCTGTTTTTTTTCTTACAGTTTTTTTGGATTGCTTAAGCACGATTTTCAAAACAGGGCCCGTGTTTTCAAAACACTACACACAATTAGCACAACCACACACCCAATTAGCAAAACACTACAGATCCTTTGCATAATTAAACACTCTTGTAAAAACTATACACTTCTGTTTAAAAACCACACTTTGTTACCATATGAAACACACACGTTTCACATTACTATACACTGTTTGCACGAGTTACACTCTGCTGTGATAAACCTAAAACACTTTTAGCACTTCTACTTCCCTATGATTAGAGTTGGCTACCATCAACAAAGTACAAATATATGTAAATTCACCAAACTACACAGACCAATGTTGCAGACTGAAGAAACTCATTTATTTCTCAACACGCCCAAAATGTTGACATGGAGATTCATAATACTGTAACAAAATGTCACTTTACGTATTGTACTGTAAGTTTACTGTAAAAAACAAAAGAAAACAAAAACTAGACATTGTCTCTTCGCCTAGCTGGATCTGGCCAGAGAATTTCATCAACATCGCAGGCAATGTTGTCATTAGCAAGACACCTTGGAAAGAAACGTCTTGAATGACGAATCCATCCTTGCATTGCTGCTACCTCCATCTGGTCCCAGGCCTCCTCCATGGCTTGGATGAGGGGTACCTCAGCCTGGAGACGGAGATCATATACCTTCCACCGCCATGCCGAGAAAAACTCTTCTATAGGGTTGAGAAATGGAGAGTATGGTGGAAGATATAGGACGGTGAAATGTGGATGTTGCTGAAACCAGTTCTGAACCAGAGCAGAGCGGTGGAAAGACACATTGTCCCAGACAACAATGTATTGCATATGATCGATTTGATCTGCTGCTGTTATGTTGTGCAATTGGTCCAAGAATGTGAGTATGAGTGCTGTGTTGTAAGGGCCCATATGGGCATGGCGGTGGAGGACCCCATTCTGTGTAATGGCTGCACAGAGTGTTCTATTACCCCCACGTTGCCCTGGGACATTGACTATAGCCCTGTGGCCAATGATGTTTCTTCCCCTCCTTCGTGTTCTCGTCAGGTTGAACCCAGCCTCATCTACGTAGATGAACTCATGCTGGATCTCCTCTCCATCCATTTATAAAACTCTCTGAAGAACAGTGTCAGGCAAAATTGTGTTCAGTGTAGATTATAGAGTATGTAGAGTATACATATTACAGTACAGTAAAAGATTATGAGACAGTATGCAAGATCACAATGCTTAGGTGAATACATACCTCTGCATAATCATGCCGCAGTCGTTTCACCCTTTCGGAATTGCGCTCGAAAGGCACTCGATAAATTTGCTTCATTTGAATATGGTTTTTGTTAGGATGCGTGCCAGTGTTGATGTTGAGACCTGATGGATATTGTTGAAACCGACGTGGTTATTGACAATGTTAGCTTGGAGCTGATTGAGGGTTATAGCATTGTTGGCCAAAACCATGTTTACTATGTCCCTCTCTTGCTGTTCTGTGAACATAGGAGGCCTTCCCCCTCGTCGTTCTTGACCCTCAATCCTATGTAGAGAAAAAAACAGTAAACAATAGTACAGTCATTTCACAGGAAAAGGTAACAGAAGTGCTGATAGTGCATAGAATACAGTACTGTAAGCAGTTGCTGAAACCGTGCAGATGTTTTTGATATGATGATATTTTTACAATACCTATTTTCCAGTCGCAATGTTCTTTTCACACTTGCCACTGTGTATCGGCTTAGATTTGGCTGTACTCGCAGTCTAGCCTCCCTCAGCGTCAGGCTGTGGTTGACAACGTGGTCAACCAGTGTTGCGCGGATCTCATTTGTCAGATTCTGTCCTCTTTGAGCACCTTCTTGTCTTCCTCTTCCTCTTCCTCTACCTCCAGCATGGCCTCCATCTCTTCCTCTTCCGTTGATTCCTTCTCTGTTGATTCCTCTTCCTCCCCTTCCTCCTCTTCCTCCTTGTCCTTCTCCTCCTCCTTGTCGTCCTCCTCCTTGTCCTTGTCCTCCTCCTTGTCCTCCTCCTTCTCCTCCACCTCGTCTTACTATTTCTCTGACTCTTTCCATTGTGCTTGAAGACCGATGAACTCACCTGCTGCTTTTTATAGTGCTTATACACCTGATTGGTGTGTCTCCAATTACAGTTTTTTCCATTTGCTAACACACTAAAATGACATGCACAGCACAATTATTTAAACTGACACACAGAGAGCAAAACTTCCTCTCAAGTCTCCGAAAGTCTAAACACATTTTCTGCTTTACACACATTTTGCATTTTAAAATGGCACTTTTTAAAATGAACTGAACACAGTTTCCTGCATAATACACAATAATCTGACATAAAGTTACATGTTTGCCATTTCAAAACACTGCCATTCAAAATGACACTACATGAGCTATTTGGCTAATTACATGTGCCACCTTGCCAAACACCCCATTGGTTAATTGTAAACACTCCAATTAGGGTGTTAGCACTATGAAAAGAATAGTATTTAGGCTGCATTGTCCAAGCCCTATATATTCTTTATTTGTTTTTTTCTAAAGGACTGAGAGACGACACCATGGTGGAGGAACATTGTTTCCCAGTATACTGGGTAACACCATATTGACAGATTTGTATGTGTTTTCAGGGAGTACTGGAAATGGATGCACATGCAATCCCACATGAGTTTAACTTTATAGATGAGGCTGGGTTCAATCTAGCAAAGACCAGAAGAAGGGGGAGAAACGTCATTGGCCACAGAGCCACTATAGATGTTCCTGGCCAACGTGGTGGGAACATCACAGTGTGCTCTGCCATCTCCAGTATGCATGTTGTCCTCCACCGTCATGTCAACCTTGGACCATACAACACAGCACATATTCTCACATTTCTGGACAGACTTCACAACATTCTCACACTACCAGAGCGTATGAAGGATGCAGACCATCAAGGAAACCGGTACGTTGTAGTATGGGACAACGTGAGCATTCATCGTGCAGCCGCTGTACAAAACTGGTTCGCTGACCACCCACCATTTCTCGTGCGATACCTCCCACCATTCTCACCATGTCTGAACCTCAAAGAAGAGTTCTTTTCGGCATGGCGGTTGAAGGTATACGACCCGCGGCCCTTTGTGCGCGTGCCTCTTGTGCAGGCTATGGAAGAGGCATGTGATGAGATTGATGTGGGTGCAATTCAGGGATGGATAAGGCACTCAAGGTGCTCCCCCCTCGATGTCTGGGGGGGGGGGGCATATTGTCTGTGACACCGAGATGTTGTGGACCAAACCGGCTGTGCGGCAAATGGAAAAAACTGTAATTATTTTTCTTGCTTCTTTTTTTTACTGTGATATATTTTGTCTGAAATTTTCTTTTTCAGTTTACTGTTTTTTGTAAGAATATTTTTGTTCAGTCCCATGTAAATATATCTGCAATTTGTTGCACTGACTTGTTCACTGTAGTGAAACATAAAATAATGTTTTAACAGCATGTGTGTGTATCTGCAAATATTTCTGTGCATGTGAACAATCTAAAACATATTTTAGTATTATGGCAAGGCATAGTAAAGATGAGGGTGCTTTTCATTATGCCCAACAGTGTGTAGTTGGTTAGGCAAAAATCTGGTAATGTGAATGAAGTGTGTGGCATTTCATGCAAAAGTTTGATTTTGATAATGCTATGTGTAGTTTTGGTTGCAGTGCTTCATTTTGCAGGATATATGAGGTGTTTTGCAGTTTGGGTGTGTGGTTTTGTGAATTGTGTTATGTATTTTGATAAAACCAGACTAGTTTGCAAAATTGTGTGTTAGCAATAGGAAAAAACTGTATTGGTCAACGAGCCATTGTAGAGTTGCCAGGGCAGCGTGGTGGCAACGTGACCATATGTGCTGCCATCAGCAGCTACGGGGTTATTCACCGCCATGTGACTTTAGGACCTTACAACACTGCCCATCTTATAACGTTTCTGTATGCTCTACAGGAAGCATTACTGAGACGTGAAGAGAGAGGTGATGAGCAGGCAGAGCATCCCATGTACGTGGTAATCTGGGACAATGTGAACTTTCACCGTGGTCCTAGAATCCGTGAGTGGTTTGAAAATAACCCACGTTTTATAAATGTGTGCCTCCCACCATACTCGCCCTTCCTTAATCCCATTGAAGAATTTTTTTCTGCATGGAGGTGGAAGGTCTATGACAGAACTCCTTATGCACAGGAAAATCTCCTTCAGTCAATGGATGCAGCATGTGACAACATTGGAGTGGAATCGATTCAAGGTTGGATTCGTCATGCTAAAGGATTCTTTCCCCGTTGTTTAGCAAGGGACAGGATTGCCTGTGACGTTGATGAGGTCCTGTGGCCTGACCATGCCCAGAGGCATGATGCTGAGGCAGAATGATTCCAAGACATTGCTATCGATCTGCTGCATATTTTGTTTGTGACTATTTGTGTGCAGGATTGTGCAAGCACTTCATAATATATCAAATTTTTCCCCTGCTCTGCTTTGAGTGCAGTGTTTTGCATTTATCTCTGTAGTGTGTAATGACTGCTGTGTAGTGTTTATGCATTAGCTGGATGTGTGTGATATCTGAAAACAGTGTTTGGTTTTGGGTAAAGATAACATAGTTCTGAAGCAATTGTTTGATATAGCAAGACAAGTCAAAGGTTTTGACAGTGTAGCTTAAGTTTGGTGATTTGTGTTTAAGGTTTTGGGAAAGCGAGAGAAATGTTCAAAAAATGTGTTTTAGCAACTCAGAAATACTGTAATATCAAAGAATGTTGATGACATATTGAATAGTGATGATATAATAACAAGAAAGTTAATCTGTATATGCATTAATCTATAAAAAAGTTGATGTCATATTGAATAGTGATGATGACATAATGAATGTGTATATGCATTTATTAAAAAGAAATTTGATGTGTATATGCATAAATCTAAAAGAAAGTTGATGTGTATATGCATAAATCTAAAAAAAGTTGATGTATTTATGCATAATTCAAAAAGAAAGTTGATGTGTACATGCATTAATCTAAAAGAAAGTTGATGTGTATATGCAGTAATATCAAAGAATGTTGATGCGTATATGTGTTAATCTAAAAGAAAGTTGATATGTTTATGCATTAATAAAAAATTAAGTTAATGAGTATTTGCATTGATCTAAAAGAAAGTTGATGTGTGTATGCATTAATAAAAAAGAAATTTGATGTGTATATGCATTTATCAAAACAAAAGTTGATGTGTATATGCATTAATCTATAAAAAAAAGTTGATGTCATAATGAATAGTGATGATGACATAATGAATAGTGATGATTACATAATGAATGTGTATATGCTTTAATTAAAAATAAATTTTATGTATATATGCAGTTATGTGTAGCTGCCTTACTGAAGGAAGCGTTGGGTCTGGAAAAAGAGCCTCTTTTGGACAGGTCCCACCGGACCCTCCAACCCAAACCCAAGCCTGGTGATCGTCCACGAGCCATTGTGTGCAGATTTCATTGTTACAGTGACTGCGTTGACATTCTGCGCCGCGCTAGAGAGCTCCGACAGATGAAAGTCAGAGACTTGACCGTCTCACTCTTCCCGGATCACACTGCCAAGATAGCTCGGGCTCGGGCTGCTTTCAACGAGGTCAGACGCCAACTTCGTGGCATTGTCGGTGCTCGATATGGTCGGATTCATCCAGCGCGACTTCGCATCACATACAACGGTGCTGAGAAGGACTTTGTTTCTGCGGATGAAGCCAGCGACTATGTCAAAACGTTGATTTCTGGGCGAGCTCTAGTTGAGCTTTTCAGATTTTTGTTCTATTATTACTTAGTTTGTGGACTCACCAGCCTTATTTATCTACATGTTCAGTATTTTTTTTCAGTACATTTTCAGGTTTTCTGGCTTGCTACACTAACTAGGTCGGTGTCACTGTTTGTTTATAGCAGGTATTTTTTTTTCCTTCAATCTTACTGTATGTGATTAACATAATATATATATTTTGTATTTTGTACTTCAGATATGATCAGCACTATCTCATTTTATGCTTTCTCCATCTGATAGTACAGGACTGAGGGCCTACTATTATTTGTCATTTTGCATTTTTACGTGCTTTACTATATTCATGTGCATACTGTTAAACAGTGTTGAGATCGGCGGGAGTTTTTTTTCTCTCTTACCTTTGTCTATTCTGCATGGTCTCCGGTTGTTCGACGCTATTGTGGACAACTTTTGGTTATTGTGGGAAACACTGCTGTCTCCTTTGTTCTATGGTTATATGGGACTTTGGGTGTATTTGTGTTTGGGGGTATGTTGGGGGTGGGTGTTCCACCCTGGCTCTCTATGACCATTTTTATTTTTTGATGTTATTTTTTTATTTAAATGGTTAATGACATTATAGATCCCAGCATGGCTGGGTCAGGCACACCTCTCAGATTTATCAGTTGGAATATCAGAGGTGTGGGGAATCCTGTTAAGAGATCTAAGGTTTTTGCGCACTTGAAACGTTAAAACTCTGATGTAGTATTCTTGCAGGAGACTCACCTTCGCGTCAAAGATCACCGTAGGTTACATTGCCCTTGGGTGGCTCAAGTTTTCCACTCAAATTTTAATTCAAAAGCTAGAGGAGTCGCCATTTTAGTTAGCAGAAAAGTTCAGTTCTCATCCACTGATGTTGTTGCGGATAGGAATGGCAGATACCTCATGGTTGCTGGTACTTTTTCACAAAAGAGGGTTTTGTTTGTAAATGTAAATGCCCCAAACTTCGAAGATGTTGAATTCGCTAACAGTTTGCTGAATAACATTCCCTTCTTGAATACACACCTGCTGATCTTCGGTGGGGATCTTATTTGTATTTTTGACCCAATCTTGGATCGTTCTAATCCTCGAAATCTGACTCAATCTGCTATGTCTATAACATTCTCTGATTTTATGAAACGGAATGGTCTTGTTGATCCATGGAGATCTCGTAACCCCACCATTAAAAAATTATCTTTCTTTTCCCAGGTGCATCATTCATATCCTAGGATTGATTACTTTTTTATTGACAGTACGCTTAATGCAGGTGTAATTTCCTCTGACTATTTAGGTATTGTAACATCTGACCATTCACCTTTATTATTAGATATGCAACTTTCTACCTATAAATGTTGATGTGTACATGCATTAATGAAAAAGAAAGTTGATGTCATAATGAATTGTGATGATGACATAATGAATGGTGATGATAAATCTAAAAGAAAGTTGATGTCATAATGAATTGTGATGATGACATAATGAATGGTGATGATAAATAGAAAAGAAAGTTGATGTGTATATGCATAAATCTAAAAGAAAGTTGATGTGTGTATATGCATTTATTAAAAAGAAAGTTGATGTCATAATGAATTGTGATGATGACATAATGAAAGTGATGATGACATAATGAATGGTGATGATAATCAAAAATTAAGTTAATGTGTATATGCATAAATCTAAAAGAAAGTTGATGTCATAATGATTTGTGATGATATAATAAAAGAAAGTTGATGAGTATATGCATTTATTAACCGGCATGTTATTTTAAGCATGCAATTGATATGGGTTGATCAGAAATTGTTATATTTATTGCTGATTTGAAAACTATTTACATGACAGCATCAAGCTTCAGATCGATGGTGTTGTCATGGTAACAAACAAACTATATACAGAACGTTTTGCAACAGTGAATACAACACATGCGGTTGCAATTATGAAGTAAAATGTAATGAACAAGAGTTTTCATACTCAATATAACTTTCTTTTTTTAACTTTTTATTTTTGTATGATCATTGTGACTTTTTTTGTTTTTGGTTCTTTTTTATTTTTTTATTTCGACACCAGGTATATGTGTGTGTGTGTGTGTGTGTGTGTGTTGTGTGTGTGTGTGTGTGAGTAAAAAAGAGACACAGAGAGAGAGGGGGCGGGGGGCAGCTGACAGTAAAAATAAAAATCTCCGATGGCAGAGACGCAACAGGAGTCGCATTTAAACCGAGCAGCATGTCTGAAACCCCCGTTCACCAGAAATCTACTGGTTACTATGTAAGGACTACAAACCCCACGTTCACCAGAAATCTACTGGTTACTATGTAAGGACTACAAACCCCACGTTCACCAGAAATCTACTGGTTAGTATGTAAGGACTACAAACCCCACGTTCACCAGAAATCTACTGGTTACTATGTAAGGACTACAAACCCCACGTTCACCAGAAATCTACTGGTTACTATGTAAGGACTACAAACCCCACATTTACCAGAAATCTACTGGTTACTATGTAAGGACTACAAACCCCACGTTCACCAGAAATCTACTGGTTACTAAGTAAGTACCACAAACCCCACATTCACCAGAAATCTATTGGTTACTATGTAAGGACTACAAACCCCACGTTCACCAGAAATCTACTGGTTACTATGTAAGGACTACAAACCCCACGTTCACCAGAAATCTACTGGTTACTAAGTCTGTAAGTACTACAAACCGAAGTTAAAAACAAACCTGAAGCTGAGAAACCCTAAACGTTAACGGAACAGATCCGCAGACCTGATTGACTGACGGAGAGAGAGAGAGAGAGAGAGAGAGAGAGAGAGAGAGAGAGGGAGCACATTTTCTCCGTGTTCTGTGTGGTGAGTGATAGAGCCGAGCGGGTTGTACGGAGGGTGCTGTGATTATCACAGACCGCTACGCGGCCAGTTGAGGAGTTTTATTCAATCCGAGCACGGATATTGACTCATATTACTCGGATAATACTTGTACTCGGCAAAAGTGCTTTATCCGTACCGGATACTCGTTTCAGCCGGATACTCGGATCACCCCTACTCCTTATTGATGTTTATATCTGTACTCACAATGCCCTTTTTTTAAAACGCCAGCCAATAACAAGTCTTGTGAATAATCAATGGTTGAGTTCACATAAAAGATAGTTGCGAGGTCTACCAAATTTTACTTTACAACCCATAAACTGTTGGAACCTTGGTCCTTCCCTCAAAATGTGAATCACAGATTGTCCAGTCCCTGGCATTGGAAAGCAGAGCAGAGTGGCGCAGCGGAAGCGTGCTGGGCCCATAACCCAGAGGTCGATGGATCGAAACCATCCTCTGCTAATTCCTATACTTTGTATCAATATCAAGTCTGTTAACATTTAATGTCTCCACCTTGTGAAGAGTAAACTTAAAGCATTAAGTTTATTTCAACCATAAAAATTGAATCTTGTGTGCTCATACCTGCCGTAACACCCATAAAAACTGGAGCGTAATACAATTACTACACTACAGTGCTTGTTGTGCTTTCTGATAGTCTGAGGTATAAAAGAGAGAGCATACCGCTTAGTTTGTGTCACAGGAGGTGTTAGTCTACCACTACGTTCTATAACCCTACCAGTCAGATTACCACAGGAGGTAATATCTGTTGCAGCTCTTTTAAAGACTCTACCATAATACCTGCTGCAGATGCCAGGTCCTCATACATGTAAAGCATGAGCTCTACCACTGAGCTACATCCCCTGAAAAACTTCAGATTTTTTTTTCTCCTTTTTTCTGAGATAGACTTAGACTTATATTTATTAATCCTTTTGGGATGACTCCCGCAAGGAAATTGAAATATCACTGAATAAAAGAAGAAACCTGGGTAAAACATATAATGTTAATGTTGTATATGGCTTCAAAACCTGTGGACAAACACAAGGAACGTAACTAAAGGTATGCTTGTTAATGTTATTGGAACAAAACATTTGCAAGAGAAAACACATATTTCTTAGAATACCTAATTACATTTCTGATTTAATACAGGCCAATGTTAGAGATTGTACAGATCTTTCTGTAGACCTTCACCGGCTAAATACCTAGTCCCATACCGGGAGTTGAACCCGGGCCACCTGGGTGAAAACCAGGAATCCTAACCGCTAGACCATATGGGACTGACTACATATTAATAACAGGGATTTCATGAATCAAGTCATAGTGTGGCTGGAAACAGGCCTTCTCTTGAACGTGAATGAAGACGCTTCTTAAGTAAGTTCGTCTTGAAGCTTTGAGTGTTCTTTAGGTTTTTATCTGCTTTAACTATTACCGGACAGCGGGGGCACGGAGCAGAGCAGAGCGCCGTTAGGGAGGAACCCTCCTCCGTGTTCAGCTCCATTTTGAACTGGCGGTGAAAAACTTAACGTTGGAACTTTATGACGAATAGAAATGTTGACAGGTTGATTTCTGTTAATAACAAACACAACTATAGTCAATAGAAAAAGTAAATATATATATGAAAAGCCGTCATGGTTCATCTTTCCACTGTTCCTCCAACCACCACTCTGGTCTGGTTGGAAACTAAAGGATCTAAACTAAAAGGATGTTCCTCTTTAACTAAAAGGTCTATCTCTGCAGGGATCCATCCCATAATGTTGTCACACACTTAGAATAATAATCTGAGTCTGTCAGCAGCAACAAAATAACCTTTAGTGGACGCTGACTTTACCTTTAAATTAGGAGTTTAAACAGAGACACAATAGGACAAATAAATCCATCAAATCAAGTCCCCAATAATCAGCACGTGGCCTTGTTTTATTTCAGGTAGTCAGCATGGAGCTGTTCCACATTCCCAGACATTTAAAACAAGTCAATCATTGGCGTTATTCTACGAGTCTGAATAAATCAGCTGTTTGCTATTTGAGCTGCTCTGTTTTCCTGCTGCTCCGTCATTCTTTAGTGTCCTCTGGAAACATGTCCTTTATGTGTCTTTTGGATGACATCATCAGTGTATTTGCTTTAGTCTGAAGAAACTCCAACAGATTTAAAACCACATGCAGTCACAGAAAATACAAACAGGGATAGAAAATGTCAGACAAAGAATATGAAATGAAAAGTCCCCAAAGTAAGAAAATATAATGTCAATCTACCAAACAACAATAACTGGAGAGCATCCAATTAAACATGGCCGACTTCCAGTATGTCGGTAATGAAGAGAGGAATGTTTGGATATATTACAGATGAATTTTATTTTTATTTAACCTTTATTTAACCAGGAACAATCCCATTGAGCTACAGTAACTCTTCTTCCAGGGAAATAAGTTTCATAATACATAAAAGACAGGAAAATGGTTCCATACTACAACACAAACAAGACATTACACTTAACTTAAGCTAACGCAGACATACAACTTAAAAACAGGTTCCATTGAGATTTGAACTCAGATCGCTGGATTCAGAGTCCAGAGTGCTATCATTACACCATGGAACCTTTAGAAGTGTTGCAAGGGTTTGCTAGACAGTTTCTTTCATATTATCCACATGTGTGATATTAAAGGCACACAACAATCACAACAAAGATGAAAAACCAACAATTACAGGCCAATTTAAGTCATTTAGTTAGCTAAGCATTCAGACCATGTGGGTGCCACAGACAGTGAATACAGCAGTAGATATGTCTACTGTGTACAAACACATGGTAACTTTACATGTGTTGACAATAAAGATGCTCACAAAACGCTGCACTTGCAATTGCGTTTCTTGGGCACATTCATGTTCTCTTACATACAAAGAACTGATAAATTCTTTAATCACGATATCATATGTGTCAGACATTAATTCCAGATGAAAACACTAGTTGTCAGAAGTGGGATTTGAACCCATGCCTCCAGTGGAAACTGCGACCTGAACGCAGCGCCTTGGACCGCTCAGCCATCCAGACTGATCCAACAGACATTCAGTAGGACCTGTTTAAAAAATTATAATATAAATTAAACATGTCACTCTATTGTAGGTTCTCAGTCATCCATGTCATAGTTAACAAGGGAAGGTTTCTCAACTGTCAGTCCAAATATATGGGCGTTCATGGAGACATGGAAGAAAGTCACCAGGGTGGCAATGTGCTTGACAATGGCAATGCATTGCGTGGGATATGAAGGCAATGTGCAATACAGGCCAAATCCTATGGTGGGAATCAAGATCCACCAATGTTTCTGTCCACAATGTCCACCTGAATACATAAATGTCCCTGCCAGATGGGAAATAGACTGACAATTGGGTCAACATTGTGCAATTATCTTCAAAATGTCCAACTGAGTCCACAAATGTACCTGCCATATGGGAAATAAACTGATAACAGTCTTCATGGTCTAAACGTGTTAAATATTGCCGTACAATGCCCACATTGAGTCCAGATGTGTCCGTTTTGGTTCCTGATCCATGCTATTACCCCAAAACTCGGCCGAGGGCAACTGGACTTGGTAAAAAGTTCTCCGCACAAAGTTTTGTCTCTCATCAAAGAAACTTCTTTAGTTGTTTTTTTACACAGAAAGGATTGGACACAGTGCCCACTCCCCCACCCATATCTGACAATTGAAATCTGTGGGGAAAGGGGGGTTCCAAAGCTAATAGACCATTCAACAAGCAATTCTGATGAACTATACTGGCCCATTCAGGATGAGCACTGTAAACTCTGACTAAAGCAACACAAGTTCAAATTTCAGTGATACCTTGTTTTCATGGTGATTACGAGACTGAATGCAAAGTGTGTATCCCCCATGTAACTCAAAGCCTATCACTTCCAGTCAATACTGTCAAATTTGGAGCTCCTTCCTATTACATTGACGGCCAGGTGACTTCTTAACATGCCCCCACCAACATACTGTTTACAGTCTAAATGGCCAAGGACATTAAACCTGTAAGCTTACTTTAAACTAGATGTGGAAAGTTTGATCTTTTTCACCTGTGCTGTGGCTTAAAAACAGGTTCCACCTCGATTTGAACTCAGATCGCTGGATTCAGAGTGCTAACCATTACACCATGGAACCTTTAAAAGTGTTGCAAGGGTTTGCTTGGCAGTTTCTTTCATAATATCCACATGTGTGATATTGAAGGCACACAACAATCACAACAAAGATGAAAAAGCAACAATTACTGGCCAACTTAAGTCTATTTCCAGTCTGTTGATGTTTAACAAAGCACCCATAAAATAAAATCATTGGTTAAATGTAATTTTCCATTACACTTTCTCTAACGTGTCTTCCCACACCCCTCCTTATCAAGTTAAAAGTATTTTTTTGTTGGTTCCGGTCACAGTCCTATCGTCTCAGTTTCAATGCCTCTCAAAGTATATGACTTCTGTATCTGTCACATGTGTGTGTCTCCTTGATGGGAGACAACTGGGTTTGTTATGACTACACACCATTTCCTTTTTTTTCTTCATTTTTTCATTTCATTTATTTTTATTTGAAAAGGTGACAATGTACACTGATCAACATTCAAAGCAAATGTAAGCGTACCCGAGTTAGCCATAGGCTAGTTTTCATCGGCAGTCCCTAGCCAGATGTTCTTAGGCATCCTAAAATAATAAACATCCTAAAATAATGAACAGTTATAATACAATGAAGATATTTATACAATAGACAAAAGGTTAAAAATTACAATGTTAAATCACAACAATTGAATAAACAAAATAAGCAAATAAAATCTAAAATAGATGATCCAGTTATTGTTGGTGGATGGGACCAGCGTCAATGTTGACAGTGTTGATTTTCAATCATCCATTTCTTAACATTACTCTTAAATGAGTAATAGGATGGGGACTCTCTAATTAATGGTGGTACTGAGTTCCATTGATGTGATGCTGTAAATGAAAAGACGGCCTGGTTTAATGCAGATGTTTTGAGTGGGATTGTGCAGTCCTTCCTTGCTGCACCTCTGGTAACTCTGTTTGCATTTGAGTTAAAGTTGATAATAGAAGAATTCCTTGAAGAATAGATGACGTGGAGCCTGAGAGAAACAGTTGCCTAGAACGGTGTCTATCATAGCAGGTCCCAGGTCGAGACCATAGCCGATCCAAGAGACAAGATGTTCTTTTTCAGCTAAGATAGAATGACCGGTCAAGAAACTAACACAAGGAGGGCAGATTCAGAAAAACGTAAGAGCTCCAACCGTCCGCCTGAGGTCCACTGATTGTATGTTTAAGATGAAACTATTTCCAAACAAAGGTTGGTTTTCCTCTGGTGGGGGGGGCCTGGATATAAAGAAGTGCATTACTGATTGTATGAAACACAGAACTGTTGTCACTCTGTAACTTTGAGCATTGTGAAGACGATTCTTGTCATTTGATTGTTCTCTGCAGAAAACAATTAAACAATTAATTATTACAATTAAACCTTCCCACAGAATACCTAGACCTTTAATCCAGTTTTTATTTTGTTTCAACAAGGTCTCTTCTTCAACATAAATTCCTCCCTTGCTGTAACAAGAAACTTCCAAAACACATAGCAGTGCAAGCATTCAGCCATGTTTGATTTCCAGCCACTACCAGGTTTTGAAGCCATATACAACATTAACATTGCATATTTCACCCAGGCTTCTTCTCTTATTCAATGAACTCAGACATTTTTTAAAAAAAACAGCAAACCTTCAGGGTATGTAGCTCAGTGTAGAGCGCATGCTTTGCATGAATGAGGCCCTGGGTTCAATCCCTGGCATCTCCATCAGGTCTTACGGTCCAGGCTGCAAAAGATCTTATTATGACAGAGGAAATGAAATAATGTAACAACTATTAGAAGGACACTAAAGTAGAAGATTAACTCCAAATGTGTTTAACAACTCTGTGCACTTTACCCATGTCATGCTTTACTCAGCAATTGAGAAGGATTTGTAGTGGATGTTGACTTGTCGAATGGACAGTAAACTGCCTGAACAAGCTTTTCCTTGAGAAAATAACCTTTCATGGCACTGGCAACAACTTACATAAACTTTAAATCATTAAGAATCTTCAGGCAGTAAAAACTACCGTTTACCCACAGCTATGCTCATGTTGCTTGGAAGGAGAAATGCTCAGCATCTCTCTCTCCAGCTCTTCATCTTCATCCATCACTGTGATGCAAACAGACAAACATTAGTACTGGCTACGATGACAGCATGTGCATTTTTTGACTAAACAAAAGAAAAACAAGACCCACCCATGGCTTCAGCAGGAGCATTTGACTTATGCAACATTAGAGAGGAGACGGAAGGTGAGGGCAGCTTCTTCTGCAGATATTGCTGTAGCTTGTGCATCTTTGTCCATGAAGCACACCTTTTATTCAGAATAAAATCTGCATAGCCATCATTCCTGCTGTCCCAAATCTCTCGCCAGGTGTTGTTGGCACGAGAGCCAAACCCGACCAGCCGGTCATCCTCTGATGCTGCTACTGTCACAACCTGGGACCTTGCCTTGTCATAGTCAAGAAGAGACTGGATTTCCTGAAAGCTGAGGGCATAGTTCACAAACGACAGTAAGCTGTCCTTGCTGTGCCCCTCTGCTATAAACACTCCTGCAGCCTCCTCCTTTAGCTTGTTCCTGATTAGGTAGATGGTATATCCCATATCATTTTCAAGAAGCCAGCGGAAGGACTTCCCCTTGTACTTCCCAAACTGCAGGATGTATTCTCCGGCCACCTCACATTTATCTGAGGCATCCCCTCCTCTCTGACGGACGACACTGAGTGCATTCTGCCTGACCAGGTCCTCCCGTACAGGTGCAGACTTGTCCTGGAGAGAAGGGTTGTCTTTAATGACTTTTGCCGCCTCAGTAGGATCCTGGCGAAGATACCCCAGAGGTCCCTTGCGAAACGTAACACCAATTCTCCCAGGAAAAAAGATTTGTTTCTGCATTTTACCTGTCATGAAAAAAAGTCACGTAACTAGAATATTATTACATCATAGACATAGACATTTTAATAAAAATGGTAATAGAGTATTAATAAAGTGAAAAAACTGCAGGTTTATATGTTCATAATGTTACATGTTTTGTTATAGGTTCATATGCACAGGATGAGATTTAAACCTGCAGTTTTTCCACTTTATTGATACTCTATTACCATTTTTATTAAAAATGTCTATGTCTGTGATGTAATAATATACTAATCTCTGATCTTCCATCCCCAAAATACTTTCAGCTCCATCCTTTTTTATATGGAAGCCAGAGAATGACTTAATGGCCAGGCTGAGGAACAACGACACTCTGCCATGCATTGAAGGGTGTGCTCAGGCCCAAATTGTCTCTGCAGGTGTTGGTAGACCACGTGTGATTGTTGGCATCACTGGACAGTACTACCTTTTTTCCTCCAGGCTGTGCTGTAAGGTTTGCCGGAAGAGGTGGTATGCTGACAACGCAGTGTGGCTGGAAAAACTTCCAAAGAGGTTCACAAACCTGTTGCCGGCAATACTGACCTATAAGAAGGCCATCTGTAAATCCGTAATGGACGAGCTCAGGCGCACAGGTAACTCACCGACTGACATGGCAAAGCAGATCATGGAGATGATGCACCTGAAATATGAACGTGCTCACCTGGCCTTCCTGCTCACCTGCCAGAACGTTATGGATGGTGAGGCAGGAAAGTATGACCTTAGAACCATCACTCAGTTCATAAGACAGGAAACCAAGCCAGCTCCCTTTGGAGAGTATGGGGATTCAGGTGGCTGGAACGGGATCTCTGTGTCTGCACACTACCTAACTGACTGCCTACTGCATGAGTACCAACACCAGGAGGGTGCTATCACAAAGCTTCTTCAGGGCACATTTGGACAGGCTTTCCGTTCAGACCACACACGGAAAGTTGCTAGGAAGGTCACCTTTTCATCTGGGACCATGTCATCATATGCAGTCATGAATGAGAACTGGATGATCCTTTCATGGGTGATGGTGCAGTCTGAGACAGAAAAGTCACTGAAGCCCATGTATGAAGGTTTAGCACACCGCTACAGCACTGCAAGCATAGAGAAGGCACACTACCAGTGGGTAGACAGGTAAGATATAAACAATATATTTTGCTTTTATTGGTGACATGAACAGCTAATAACATACATTGCTTGTAATTTTTCATAATTTGCTAATAATATCACTGCTTTAACATGAATGGCTATACTGTTCCTCTATTTCTTTCAGGGATTGCTGTGCAGCATTTAAGGTTGCAGAATCTTACACAGGAGAGCTGATGAACTGGGATGCTTGGAAAACCACTAACGTTATTGTTGCTGATGCCACTACTGGTGACCTGCTGAACACCTGTGCATCAAGATCACACTACAATGAAAACATTGTTATCAAGCTGGACTTGTTTCACTGTTTGAGGCGGTTCCTCCGTGAGTGTGTGTCAGAGCATCATCCTCTCTACAGTTCCTTTGCTCAGTTCCTGTCGGCAGCCTTTTCAGTGGTGGATCAGAAAGACCTGCAAAGGCTTAAAGAGGCATATGTCTTCTGTGGAATTCAGCCTGCCAACCCAACAAAGGCACACATTCGTGAGCACTGCAGGAACAGAATTCCACAGCCTGAAGAGCTTGTCAAGAGAGTTGAGGGAGTTTTCCAGCAGTTTTACCTCACAACTGATCCAAATGGTGCTCCTCTCTTCAAGCCTTCAATGCTGAAGACATGGCGGATTCAGCGCGTACACATCTTGCGCAGGTGCCTGAGTGATCCTGAGGTTGAAGGTGGGATCTTGTACAGGCACGGAGGAACACTGCAGCTAAACCACGTGCAGGGGGAAGGTGCTAGTGTTCCTGTGTGTATCCCCATCAGAGGCACTTCACAGCAAGAGGGATACCATTTCCATCAGGCTCAGTGGGTCACTGGAACACGCGTCTCCCCAGAGCTGTTCCAAGCCCAGGGGATGACAGGGGTGGCACGGTGGAATTACCAGCGCCTGGTGGACTTCAAACAGCCAGATGTTCACCTCCCAAGTGTCTTTGATCCAGCTTTGATGGCACAACTAAATGCAGTCTCTGAAAGAGTGCTGGGGCATGTTAAGTATGCTGCTTTTCATTTCACTGGCTCAGACACTAGAGAGAAGTTTGGCTTGGAATATGTTGAGCCTGGTTGCCGCCCAGTTCCTCTAGACTGGGATAAACACAGGAGCAAGACAGACCTAACCCATGCCTTGAATCCCCCTCCTCAAAGCAGCCCACCCACTGCCCAGGCTGAGATTCCACAGTCATCCTCCAGGTCACTACCCACGCTGTTTCAGTTTGCTGCATGCCCTCCTGCTGATGTTAAACCAGATGACACTCCAAGTACAACCCCAGAGCCGCAGACAGAGCCAGGTAAACACTTAGACAGACAGTTAGACAGACAAGGTGGTGGACAAAACCTCAGTAGCAGTACCTAGGTTTCAATCATATTAATAGCCTTTTTTAAATGAGTTGCATCTTTTGTTTCTTAGAGAGGAGATAGTATGAGAACTTTATGAAATGTGTTATTGCATAGACCTTTACATAAACATAATCATCCATCAGCCATTGTCTAAACACACTTACCAACTGGAAAGTGAGATTTCACCCAAGTGTATAAATTGTTTTGTGGTTTGTTTTATCCTTTTTTGGGGCCAGAATGACTTTTTGTGCTCTGTCTTTTGTTGTTATAGAAATCCGAAGTCCACTGTCTCTCCCCTTCTTTCCTCACCAAGTGGTGCTCGCACTGGACCGGTGAAGACAGGTGGGAGGGTGTTGTGTTGGACCACAAGCGCTGGCCAACGCCTATGAAAAAGGCTATCAACGACCTTCTTCATAAACACCGTGGCCAGAAGGACATGCTCAAGCTTGTAGACCAGGACTATGCTGGTCTAGTTTACAACTCGTGTAAAGACCCAAACAGCATGCTCCACCCAACAACCAAACTACACATTGCACAGTATTTAAAGCACCTGAGCAAACTGTTAAACACCAGCTCCTCTTTAAATACCAGCCCAGAAAAACTGCAAGACAGGCAGGAACTCTGGCACTCTCTGACCAAGGGGAGTAAGACTACCAGTGTGCCAGTTGTTACCATGTCTGCCACAGTTGTTAATCCACCACCACCTGTGCAGACCCAGGCCACACCACTAACTCAAGACTCTATTGAGAAAATAGTTAGAAACATAATGGACAAACAGCAGCAGCAACAACAACAACAGCCAGCACAAAAAAATCACAGACAAAAACATGTCTTTCCTGTGGCCAGCCAAAGTCGCGGTATGAGAACGATGGTTCTTCCATCCACTTCTTTACCAGCCAGGACCTGTCAGGTATTTCTACTGCTCCACTAAGGTTTTTAAAGCCTATGGTGCTGAAGGTCTGACAAACCCAAAAATGCCCTTTAATGACTTTGCGCAGACAGAGTTCTTTCAGCAGGAACTGGATGCACAAAGAAAAGGGTGGAGGACAGAGGACAGCAAAAGAGGAAAAGGACCCCACACAGGAGCCCAGCTCACAGGTCGCAAGTGTCGGTTTGCAGAATGGAACTGAAGCAGGGCCCAAACAGTCCTCACATTCACACCGGATTCCCTGGCGTAGCAGGGAAGTACATTTACTGCCGCGCTAAAGTCTTTTCTATTTACAAAGACCAGGGCATGGAGAAGGAGATGTCCTGGAAAGAGTTCCAGGAGTCTGCTTTTTATGAGTCAGAAAGACAGAGGTGGGAGGTTGAAAAAGGAAAATGATGGACAATGAGGGAGGGTGTTAAGTGTGTATATACTGTATATTTTGGCCATTTCATATTTATTTTACATATTATTCGTTTTATTTTTATGTGTGACCTTGCACTATTGGATTTGGTGTGTTAAAACTGTCATTGTTGTATTATTAAACAAAACATTACATTGACCCATGTTTACGTGTCTCATTAATAAGTGTATGACGTTAAGAGAACAGTAAGATTTCTATAATTGAATGCAAAGGTTTAAGAAATTGTAATGTTACACATACTAAGAAAAATATCATATAAGTGGTTAATAGCATGAGTAAGTCAAGTGCAACCATGTTATCATATATTTTAGTTTTGTTCTGCTTTAGTATTTTTTGTAGTCATACCCTACCTTAAAATGAATAATGTAAGGTATTACTTGACTTAAGATAAAAAATTCTAATAAATACTTATTATCTTTAATACTGCATCACAGACATAGCCCCAACTGGGATTTGAATCTGCGTCCAGATAATAATTATTAAATATACAGGAAAAAAACTCGGCCGGTTCAGCACCTCGGACAGCACTAATAATGCTGCAACTTCATTGGCTGTCAGCGAATGCCACCTATACGCGACAGGCAAGGTCGCGACAGGCGGAGATACTGTACATTATACTAATGAGGAATGCCCAAGCTTAATATTTGGCACATCAAGAAATAGGTGGCGCTATTCCAACATTTAGGCCACAGTCAATGCATGTAAAATATTTAGGTTTACTACATATTTGCTGTCATTCAAATCCATGACAAATCATCTGTGACTAAATCTAGTTTAAAATCTCTATTTTGTAGCATTTTCAACATTTGCAATAAAATAAAAAATGTGCATTTCCCCACAAATATGCAAAATAATTGCATTTCATCAGTTTTTGTAGTGTGGTGGTTATCACATTCGCCTCACACGCGAAAGGTCCCCTGTTCGAAACAGGGCAGAAACACATTACTTTGTTTGTATTGACTTCGCACAATCAAACACTGAAAAGTTAAACTCTCCATAACCTTCACGGAAAAATCTCCCTTACGCAAAATCGTGGCCAAAGTTTCCCCAGTGCAGTAGTTATCACATTCAGAGATTCAGGAATATCCTGTCTAAAATTGATGTTTTCCTGCCGTTTTCTCTGCATTAACTTCCTGTAAAATCCAGAATGGAATTTAAAATCTTTCTTCTCACCTAAAAAGCTCTTCATGTTCAAGCACCATCTTGTCTTAAAGAGCTCATTGTACCTTATTACCCTACCAGAGCACTGCGCTCCAAGAATGCAGGGTTACTTGTGGTTCATAAAGTCTCCAAAAGCCAGATGGGAGCCAGAGTGTTCAGCTATCAAGCTCCTCACCTGTGGAACCAGGTTCCCGTTTGGGTTCAGGAGGCAGACTCCGTCTCCACATTTAAGAGTAGGCTTAAGACTTTCCTCTTGATGAGCTTATAGTTAGTGCTGGCTCAGTTTTTCCTTGCCTCTTTTGCTAGTGATTGCTCTTGTGGGAATTTTCGGGTTTCTGTAAATAACATCACAGAATATGGTCTGGACCTGCTCTTTTATGAAAAGCGCAATGAGATAAGTGTTGTTGTGATTTGGCGCTACATAAATAAAATTGAATTGAATTAAATTACCTGAACCTCAACTTCCTAGCCTCATAGTTGATGTTTTACATTCTTGGATCCTTCTTAGCTTCCTGCCATCTGCCTACGTTCCTGGATCCTGAGGTAGGTGATCATATCATCACTGAAAACCTATCTTTGATAGCAGGATCATTCTCAATCCTTTTGTACAACCTTTTTCTTTCTTTCAGTATATCCACTATAATACATTCTTAAAAAATGCATATCTAAGTCTAAGTCTAAACTAGATTCAGTCTAAGTCTAAGTCTAAGTCTATCTTTTGCTATGGTTAGGCCTCGTATCCAAACTACTCTGGCAGATGTAGTAGTGTCGATGTAGCCTTGGGAAATAATTAGCAGCTGGTAGATAGATCTCCCCATCGGGAAATAAAACCCCAGTCTTCCGTGTGAGAGGCGGAGGCGTACCATCCAAAGTTTCAGTAGTAATGTGGTTTTTGTGTTGGAACAAGTTGCACTGTTTGAAATAAGCTTTGAGATGCAAGAACGTCTTCACTTGGGACAGCAATTGACTTCCAACGCGATGGGAGAAATCCTGAGCTTTGAGATTTGGAGGGGCTGACTTTGATTCCGAATGCTTGACACTGGACTTCAATCTGCCCAGTGGGCGCTGTAGATCACTGTTTGATCAAGCCAACGAACAACATAATCCGGAAAGAGCAGAAAAGGAACTATAAGGTGCCCAGACTTGACACTCTCCCAACTCCTGCGGCGCCTTGTGACGTTTTGTTCATGTCCAGGAGTTGTGCTCTTTCCATCGCTTGAAAATATTCCCATTTCGGATCAGAGTTCTCCTCCCATGCTGAACACAGCTTGAGCCAAGGCCCACTTTCCGGAGTATACCACGCGTTTGCCGGGACTTCCTCGAGGCCTTGTAGCATTGGTTAGCTGTTAGAAAAGTCTCCCCGTCGGGGAAACAAACCCCGATCTTCCGCGTGACAGGCGGAGATACTGTCCATTATACTAACGAGGAATGCCAAGCTAATATTTGGCACATCAAGAAATAGATGGCGCTATTCAAACATTTAGGCCACAGTCAATGCATGTAGAATATTACGTTTACTACATATTTGCTGTCATTCAAATACATGACAAAGTATCTGTGACTGAATCTAGTTTAAAATCTCTATTTTGTAGCATTTGAACATTTGCAGTAAAATAAAAATGGTGCATTTTCCCACAAATATGCCAAATAAATTTGTTTTGTCAGTTTCCGTAGTGTAGTGGTTATCACGTTTGCCTAACATGCAAAAGGTCCCCTGTTCGAAACAGGGCGGAAACACATTTCTTTATTTGTATTGACTTTGCACAATCAAACTCTGCGAAGTTAAACCTCCATAACCTAAACAGAAAAATCCCCCTGACGTGAAATCGTGGCCAGGCCTAGCGAAGTTTCCCCAGTGCAGTAGTCATCACATTCAGAGATTCAGAAATATCCTGTCTAAAATTGATGCAGAAAAACTAGTCCACGCATTTGTTACTTCTAAGCTGGATTACTCCAATTCTTTATTATCAGGCTGCTTAAAAGAGTCCATAAAGATTCTTCAGCTGGTCCAGAATGCTGCAGCACGTGTTCTGATAGGAACCAGGAAAAGAGATCACATCTCTCCGGGTTTAGCTTCTCTGCATTAACTTCCTGTAAAATCCAGAATGGAATTTAAAATCTTTCTTCTCACCTAGAAAGCTCTTCATGTTCAAGCACCATCTTGTCTTAAAGAGCTCAATGTACCTTATTACCCCAACAGAGCACTGCGCTCCCAGAAGGCAGGGTTACTTGTGGTTCTTAAAGTCTCCAAAAGTAGAATGGGAGCCAGAGTGTTCAGCTATCAAGCTCCTCACCTGTGGAACCAGGTTCCCGTTTGGGTTCAGGAGGCAGACTCCATCTCCACATTTTAGAGTAGGCTTAAGACTTTCCTCTTTGATGAAGCTTATAGTTAGTGCTGGCTCAGTTTTTCCTTGCCTCTTTCGCCTAGTGATTGCTCTTGGTGGGAATTTTCGGGTTTCTGTAAATAACATCACAGAATATGGTCTGGACCTGCTCTTTTATGAAAAGCGCAATGCGATAAGTGTTGTTGTGATTTGGCACTATATAAATAAAATTGAATTGAATTAAATTACCTGAAACTCAACTTCCTAGCCTCATAGTTGATGTTTAACATTCTTGGATCCGTCTTAGGTTCCTGCTGTCTGCCTACGTTCCTGGATCCTGAGGTAGGTGATCATATCATCACTGAAAACATATCTTTAATAGCAGGATCATTCTCAATCCTTTTGTGAAACCTTTGTCTTTCTTGGAGTATATCCACTATAATACATTCTTAAAAATTGCATATCTTTTGCTATGGTTAGGCTTCGTATCCAAACTACTCTGGCAGATGTAGTAGTGTCGATGTAGCCTTGGAAAGAATTAGCAGCTGGTAGATAGATCTCTTCATTGGAAATAAAACCCCAGTCTCCGTGTGAGAGGCGGAGGCGACCAGTTTCAGTAGTATTGTGGTATTTGTGTTGGAACAAGTTGCACTGTTTGAAATAAGCTTTGGAAATGCAAGAACGTCTTCAGTTGGGACAGAAATGACTCCAACCCGATGGGAGAAATCCTGAGCTTTGAGATTTGGAGGGGCTGACTTTGATTCCGAATGATTGACAGTGGACTTCATGTCCAGTAGATATGCTTTTTCCATCGCTTGACAATATTCCCATTGAGGGTCAGGAGTTCTCCTCCCATGCTAAATACAGCCTGAGCCAAGGCCCGCTTTCCCCCTCATGATTCACCCCAGTGGAAGCTGTAGACCAATGCCTGATAAAGACAAATGAACCACATAGTCTGCAAAGAGCATAAACGGAATTCTAAGCTGCCCAGACTTGACACTCTCCCAACTCCTGCGGCGCCTTGTGACTTCCAAGATCAGACGAGAGCGGGCACTTTCAGGGTGGTGTGGCCGTAAGCAACCATACAGGGCGAAATCCAGCTATTTCTAGATGTGAAGACCTGAAGGTTCTCAAAACTTGAATAAACAGCTTGGGGTTGAGGAATACTGAACTACATGTAATCCCACTATTAGTTCACGTAAACATTTTGCCGTAGCTTGCTAGTAGTTCAACTACCTTCACCTTGGAATCAAGAAGTTGTATTCCTTTTTGCACTATAATTTACACTTCTGAATTTTCTAGAGTTCTTTGATTTGTTTTGTTCCACATTAATTCATTTATTTATCATTACTGTAATTAATTCTCAATTTTCTTACCTCTGTCTTTACTTAGACTTGGTTGACTTGTTGTCTTCCAGAACTTATGCTGTGGTCAAACTGCAAGTATTTTGAACTCTTACTTGAATTGTTGAACACTGAGATCGTTTATTTTAATTCAAAAGAAGAATGGTGCTTCAAAAAAAGAGTTACGTCCTCTATACAGTTTCCTTGTCAGCTCTGCGTCCAGCAAAGAAGCCACAGTGCCTTAGGCCAACTAAAAAGCTTACAGCACCAGGTATTCCCAGGCGGTCTCCCATCAAAGTACTAAGCCGGCCCAACCCTGCTTAGCTTCCAAGATCAGACGAGAGCAGGCACTTTCAGGGTGGTGTGGTCACAAGTAACTATACATGGCGAAATACAGCTATTTCTAGATGTGAAGACCTGAAGGTTCTAAAAACTTGAATAAACAGCTTGGGGTTGAGGAATACTCAACAACATGTAATCACACTATTAGCTCACGTAAACATTTTGCCGTAGCTTGCTAGTAGTTCAACTACCTTCACCTTGGAATCAAGAAGTTGTATTGCTTTGTGCTCTTTTTGCACTATAATTTACACTTCTGAATTTTCTAGAGTTCTTTGATTTGTGTTGTTCCACATTGATTCATGTATTTCTCCTAAATACTTTCATGTATTTCCATGTTTTTATTTTTCATTGCTGTACTTACTCTGGATTCTCTTCATAACGCACGTCTTTCGCCTTTTACTAAAGACTTCCGTGGAGAGGAACACCTATGAGTTGAAATTATTTTTGGTGGGCTTTGCTGTTTGGCTAAGCCTTTTGTACTTGTGAAAAACAAATATGCTCTCCAAAAGGAAACTCAGATTCTTAAACGTAGCCAAAATGTGACAGCATGGGAATATTGCACGTTGGCAGAAGCTTGACCAAATGGGAAAACCAAAATTGCCGTCTTTAACTACAACTTTTTTTTTTTTTTTATACTTATTTTTTATTAAACATTTCTGAACACAAACAGTGGAGAGGCATCAATACATTCAACTTCATACACAATGTTGGACAAACGTGACCATATTTAGCTGGGTACAAGAGTGGCATTCTCCTTGCGGCTGTAGTCGCTCCATTTTTCCCATTTAACATCAAACTTGTCCTCCTGCAATCTTAGTCTATGTGTGATTTTCTCCATTACGAAAATCTCTTCCACAATGCTCAGCCACTGCTCCACCGTAGGAGGGTCTCGTCTATACCATAATTTTGTGATGGTTTTCCTTGATGCAGAAAGTAATATTTTCAACAGATATTCATCGCCCTTTTGAATTACATCGTGCGTGAGGCATCCCAGGTAGAGTATTTTGCACGATCTGGGTATTCCGTATCCCAGTATGTTTTTCAAGATAAGGCTAACATTATGCCAGTATGTGGTTAGCTTCTGACAAGCCCAGAATATGTGTGTGTGGCCTACATCAGTCTGGCCACAGAGTCTCCAGCATGGCTGTGAACTGGATACCATCCCGGACTTGATCTCTGGTGTTATAAAGAATCTAATCATGTTTTTCCAATTAAACTCCCTCCACACACGGGAGCAGGTGGCCGTGCACTGCATTTTACAATTTTAAACCATTCCTCCTCACTTATGTGCTCCTTCAATTCGTCCTCCCATTTTTTCTTTGATGTACATAGTAGATGTCTTCCTGCCTGCCATCAATCCTGGTATAGTGCTGAAATAACCCGCAATTTATTCCCTCATAGGCCTTATGAAATATCTCTATTATTCCACTTACATTGGTTTTTATCTCTTTCTCATAATAATCTTTTATTTGCAGGTATCTATACTGGTCTTGAACCTCCAGTCCATATCTTCCCTTCAAGCTATTAAAGCTCAACAGATTGCCCTTTTCAGTCATTTACACATTGCTGTGGCACCTTTATCTGCCATTGTTTGAAACCTGTATCATAAATACCTGGTTTAAACCTCGGGTCCAAGCAAACCAGCTCAAACTCTTTGTTTCTTTCTCTAGATTGTAATTATCAATCACTGTGTTCCATATTTCAATCATAGTTTTAGTTATTGAATCTAGCTTATCGCTTAGTTTGCCTAAGAGTGTTTTATGTGCTATTTAATTTTTAACTTCTATGTCTTTTCTACTTATTTCCATATTTTTCCATTTTGAAACATAGTCATCATTGCACCAACATACCAGGGGTCGAATTTGTGCGGCCCAGAAATATTCTTTCAGGGCTGGTAAACCCAGGCCTCCTTTATCTTTTGGGAGCTGAAGTGTTTTATATCTAACCCTAGGTTTCTTCCCGTTCCATATAAACCTAGAAATCCATCTGTCCCATTCTACAAATTGTTTTTGCGGGATAATCAGTGGCAGGGACTGAAACAGGTACAACAGTCGTGGTAAAATATTTATTTTAATTATCTCCACTCTAGAGCTAAGATCCAAGCCAATGTCCATAACTACAACTTTTTTGTGCTTCCCCATGAAGCGCTTGGACGGGGGTGCTAAGCAGCAGCTGTTATGTCCATTTAAAATTACTGGACCGTGACAACTGAGAACCGTCCGGGGAGGTCGCATCTGACAGCATAGAGGTGGTGGTCATTGCTTCTCGGCCTTTTGGCTAAGACTGCGATCGCCTCCCATGTCTGGACAAAACTCTTGCCTGTTTGTGGCCTAGTTAAATTTGTCTTGCGGAGTGGCACAGAGTTCAGTTTTGGGCCCTATTTTGTTCTTACTGTACATTTTGCCACTTGGTCAAATTATCCGCTGTTTCAAAGATGTATCGTACCACTTCTACGCTGACAATGTTCAGCTGTATTGTTCTTTTAATGATGCTGAATTTCACCGTTTGCCTCTGTTTCTAGAGTGTGTGTCCTCCATCAAAGACTGGCTAGCCACAAACTATTTACAGATAAATTCAAACAAGACTGAAACGCTGATTTTTGCCCCAAACCATAAGATCCCGCTTATCAAACAGCAGCTTGGCTCCCTGGGCCTTTCTGTCAAATCCAGCCTCAGAAACCTGGGGGTTGTGTTTGACCAGGCCATGTCCCTGGAGACACACTCAAAACAGCTTGTTCGAAATTGTTTTTTTCACCTTAGGAACATCTCTAAAATTCGCAAAATGTTGTCAAAGAAGGATCTGGAAATGATAATTCATGCTTTCATATCAACAAGACTCGACTACTGCAACGCTGTTTTTACCTGTTTGAATAAGTCTGCTTTAAACAAATTGCAAATTGTTCAAAATTCTGCTGCCAGACTTCTAACAGGTGCCCCTCGAAGGTCTCATATTACCCCTGTCTTGTTGGACCTCCACTGGCTCCCTGTAAAATTCAGGATTGATTTTAAGATTTTAGTGCTGACTTTCAGAGCCTTAAACGGTCAGGCCCCACATTACATCCTGGACCTTTTGAAGCCGTATTCCCCTGACCGCATTCTTCGGTCTTCTGGCCAGAACCTGCTTGCGGTCCCTAAGACCCGTTATAAGACCCGAGGGGACATGTCATTTCAGTCTGTTGCTCCCAGACTGTGGAACGCCCTGCCCCTGTCCTTGCGTCTTGCAGACACTGTCGTCTCTTTTAAAAAAGATCTGAAAACATGTCTGTTTAAGAAGGCTTTTGGTTGATGGATTTTTGCTAGTGTCATTTTAATTTTATATATTTATATACATTTTATACTGCTTGTTTTTACTTACTCTTTTGTACAGCACTTTGTGATTTTTATCTGAGAAAAGCGCTTTATAAATAAACTTTACTTACTTACTTACTTACTTACTAGTTTTGTAGCGGGTTTTTGGAGGATATTGTACTCATTCTTTGTGAACAAATTTCAACTTGGTTGTAGTTGAAATACTTTCACTGAGGAAGTCATTGGTCCAGAGGACTGCTTACTACTCTGTGGGGATTACAACATCGACCAGCCCAAACAAGAAAGGTAAGTGCGTTTTAGTATTTATTAAGCAAGCTTTATTTTGCTATTTTAGATCAGTGTTTTACCTTATTTTTAGCTTACTTGTTGTTTTTTAGACTGTTTTAGGCGTTTTAGCTTCTTTTATCCCATTTATAGTGTGGTGCCTCCACCATGTCGGCCAACCATGCCGGCATGCGGAGGCACCACAGTGTGCGATTTACATTTAACAAAAATGAACCCCTTGCGATATCAAGGCTTGACTTCTCCAGGAGGCTAGTCCAGAAAATCTTGAAATTCAACCCAAAAGACATAAACTGTATCTTGACTTTGCCTTTTAATAAAGGTTTTGATATAAGCTTTTGTTCCGCTGCCGTGCTGAGAGAATTTTGGATACGTTTCGAAAATGCAAAACACCAGTTTACTGCATTTAATGTTGAGAAACTGACTGACAATGCAGCTAAAACTGTAATTGTCAGAATGTTCAATGAAACCGTAAATACAGATGACATTTGTTTATGGCTGGGCAGATTTTGCACTTTGAAAGGCCAGGCTACCAAGGTGAGAGATGAGGATGGCATTTGGAATTGTGCTTGGAGGGTCCCCATCCAACAATGGCAGGACCCCAAGGCTTCCAGGGCCTGAAACATCTGCCATCCATGATAGTTCTGGGAAACAAAAGGGGCTACATCCACTACCAGGGCCAGCCCAAACTCTGCCGCAAGTGTGGTGAGAATGGGCACCTGGCAGAAGCGTGCCAGCAGATTATTTGTGGCAAATGTAGAGAAATTGGGCATACCTTCATGGAATGCACCAATGGCAGGAAGTGCAATCTCTGTGGAGAAACAAACCACCTCTTCAGAGATTGCCCAAAGTCATTTGCCAACAAATAAAGAATCAGAATCAGCTTTATTCAGAATAATCAGAATCAGCAAAAAGAACGGAGAAGGAACAAAATGGCTGACAAGATGAATTGTTTGGAGAGCTGTTTGGGCTGGAAAATTCAAATCTCCCGCCAAATCCTGTGATTGGAGGAGAAGGATCAGGGGAGGCGGGAGAAGGGGAGGGGCCTGCAATTGCCCCACCAGTGGTGAACAGGGAGGAAGTGGTGGCAATGCAGGCAGAAGGCGGAGCTAGCCCAGTGGCTGGCTCAGAACAGGAAACTGACCAGTCACAGGGTGATAGTGAGGATGTCCCCCTCCCCAATGCCCAGCCAGGCAAGAGGCTAATTTCAGAATTGTCTTCTGAGTCTCCTGGAGTCTCGGAAAAGAGGGGAAGAGCTGGGACTGACTCAGACAGTTCATCTGTGGAGGGGCCCAGAGTCTTCCCCTCCGATTCACCCAATGAAGTCTCCTTCCTAAGCATAGCTCTGCAATCAACCCCTAAGGTCTCTAAGCTCAACGCAACCCTGCGTCAGAGGCCAACTCCCAGAGTCCGAAAGGGAAATGGAGTTCAACCCCGTCCTCTCTCACCTGTGAGAATGAAGGAAGAGCTCCATTCACAAGAAATTCAATAATTGTTGTTTTAAATATTTGAAGTCCCTCCCTTCTGTCTTTAAGATGTCATACTTGTATTCTTAACCATACTCATGGCACTCACTTCTCAACTATCAATGTGAGAGCGTCAAGTCGAGAGTTAGAGCCCAGACGGTTTTATCCTTTCTTAACTCTTTAAGTCAGATGTGTTTTTATTACAGGAATGTGGCCTTCCATTTTTAAAGCACTACAGGGAATGGGAGAGTTATGGCCACAAACGTCACTATGGAGCGGGTCAAATGAAAACAAGAGTGATGGAGTGGCCATTTTAATAAAAAACCCTCTAGTCTTGGTAAAGGGCAGCACTGTGATGAGGGATGGTCGGGCACTTTTAAAGGGGTGATAGAATGCAAAACCGATTTTACCCTGTCATATGTGAATACCGACAGTTTGGTGGGTAAATAGGACATACAAAGAAGCTTTAAATCCCATTGACATGCCTTTCCTCTGAAAATCCCACATTTTGAATCTGCCGCTGAAAACGGGCGAATCTCAACAAAGCCAAAAGATGACGTCAGGATCTCAGAACCATTAGCTTTGTCACGCCCATTACCGTATAAGGAGAACGGTCCAGCCCCAACATCTACACACAGGCCACTGACCTGAGACCAGCTCCTAATGGAGCTAGCGTTAGCTCAGTTAGATGTCCGACTGAGAACGCTGCTTGTGTACTCTGACGGGATTTACTAAGAAGAAAGTTTGGAATATTTCCCAGGATAATGACAATGAACCAGGGTCGTAAATGCAGAGTTCCAGGCTGTACAAGGAACGGTGACACTTCTCATAGCCTTCCCAAGGAAGCAACCACTTGACGGGCTCGGCTGCTGTTTATAAGGAGATCCCAGGGAACGTTTTCACCAAAGACAGTTTTCAAAACTTTGGACAATTTAAAGCAGGATTTGCTAAGCTGCTGTTGCTGTTCCGACTGTCTGGTCATCCCAACCACAAGCTGTAAGTAGGATTTCGTCATTAACAGTAACATTGGCAATGCTAAGGTATCCTGTAGCTAGCATAGGCTGAATGTGTGTTGATAACTGTAATGGCAAAGGGGCTAACGTTTCATTTTCCTAACTGTTCCATTCGAATAAATACCCCGTGTTGTCATGTAGCTCCATCTATAGTTCACCATGCATGTTTGTCCACTTTGTCAGGTTCATTTTTATTGTATTTCAGCAAGAAAGCTAACTGCAGCTGAGTAGAATCATGATCGTTTGGTTGCTAGCTAGCGCTAAGCTGTAACGTTACTCAGCTAGCTAGCTAGCTCTGTTATCCCGTTGCTTCGACAACAGAACTGGAAACGTTATCATTTCATATGATATCTAGTCAATCTCGTGAAAACAGTGTGTATATAGACTGCAATGTATTGATTTGCAGTTTTTTTTATTTCAGAGCAACGCTATGTCACAAGGACAAGACGCGAAAGATGCAGCTTGCCAAACAGATGCTCCGAGTGTGTCATCTCGGGGACACAACTGTCTCATAAGACATCAAGACCGCACATATCATACAAGGTAACCTTTCTAATTATTCTTACAAACCAGACGTCTTATAGTGTTTGTGTAGCATTGTGACTGGGTAGCATTTAGCAGAGCAGTGTTATCTAATGTTATCATGATGAGTGAGTGACTTTTATCAAATATGTGAGCCATTACCAACACATTAGTGAATTATTTAAAGTAGGAATAGAACTATTCATCTGGATTATCACTGATTGGTCTGATCTCAATCAATTGCATTTCCTTTTGTGGGGGGGGGGGGGGCTGGTGAAAATAATTTGGACAATAGGCAGGAATGTGTTTGTATACAACAGGTATGACTGAATGCTAGATTGTGTGTTGACGATGCCTTTTGCAGGTATGTACACGCCCTATGAACTTTGTCATTCAACAAAACAAGTCTTTAGAAAAGGCAAATGTGAATGGGGGACAAATTGTCTGCAGAAACTGGTTTTGTTCAGTGAAGGAGTGAGACACAAACATGGTCTAGAGACATCAAGCCTAATGGCCGGCCATATAAATGTAAATCATTTCAGATTTAAGCTGCTCCCACTGTAAGACACTTGTAACAACACTGGTTAGAGTCCTGCTTTGGCACAGCTTAGAGGTTTAGCAACTGCTTTTGCTATGAGTCAACTGGAGTATTTTGCTTGGTGTGTGTAAAAGGTAATACAGTTATGTTACAATATTTATGTTTTTGTTTGATTGTATCTTGCAGCCACAACGGAAGACAGCCAAGGGGAAACTAATGTACAGACGTCTGTTCCCAAAGGCCAACAGGGGAGGTTACACCGTCAAAGAAGTGAAGACAGAGACAAAAGTTTGTAAGTTTAAATATTTTTTTATTACAAACAAAAAATACTAAATTGCATCTTATCGGCACTCAAAATAACTTTTCACACACTGCAAACAACAAATCTGAATGTGCAATGATATAGGTGCTAAAATGACTTTTCACACACAACAGGCTATGTCTTAGACCTGATGCGACTGGTGTTTGAGGAGATCATCCACGACCCCCTTCCTTATCTGGAAGCAGTCCTGTGCCCCAGGACCTGTGTGCTCAGCTCGACAGGCACCCAACCCGACATACTGCCCTGAAACATCCAGAAACTCCCTCCACGCTGCACGACACAAGAGGGGTCACGGCACGGACACTTCTACCAAGAAAACCCAGCACCAGCTCACAAAAGTCCTATAAGCCCTGTGTCTGCATTGCCTACAAAGAGAACAGGGTGTAGTGGACAATCACATTTTTTAGATTTAAGAGTAATGATGATTGTTTTGAAACAAAATAAAGTAATTTTGTTGTCTTGATAATACTGTGTTTTTGTAATAATGCTGAATCAATAATCAATGCGTATTGTTATAAACATTTTATTTAGATACTTGAACTGCTAACAGTGGTATCAAATTGGCTTCACCTTTCCATCCATCTGATTCTCAACTGGCCATGGTCAACTCTGTAAATATTCATTGCATTTTGCAAAGAATATATATTGAGGCACGGATGAAGGCCAGGATGGTGAGCCATACAGGTTATCTCCTCAGGAATCTAGGTCATTCTTATTCTTCTGACCTGTAAAAACAAACATAATGAGCCTGTTGTTATTTCATAATGTTGAATGAGCAGAAAGCATAAAGTAGCTTGAGTTAATGTATCTCTAGTTTTATTTAACTGAGGTATTTATTGGCAACATATTTTCTCTCTCTGGGGCATGTGTGCACAGTTTCCACAAGAACACCTGCCAAGGTAAGATACTACATTAGATTACTACATGTTAAGAAGGTAATAATCTCATAGTCAGATGATCTAATCTGCATGATAGTAGTTCCAAGATAACATTAGACGTAGCATACAAACTGAACAGAAAAAGGCTCCTGTCCAGCTAATGGACGTCCTGTTGTAAGATAACATTACTTCTGGGTGGTAAAGAATGTACGTAACTCATAATCACAATCAATCACTATTCAGCAGGAGAGTATACGGTAACAAATGTTACAAGGTGACTAAGAGACTTTCGTTGAGAGCAGCTCTATGAACTGGCCACTAACTTTTCTGCCAACTGGACATCTTGACTGAAATTGCGAGGGTACAAGTTGTAAATATTTGTCCATGTGCAAATAATAAGTTATGTTGCTTACAATACTAAAAACAAGGCTAATACAAAGTTATTCTTAGGCTACAACACTGAAGTGGGAGTATTACACTAGTGTGACAAAAACCTCTAATGTTGAAAAAGCAAGTAAATGCTAAATGACAAAACTTACCAGTCTGAAGAAGTCATTTCCAATTTACTGGCAGGTTGCTCCTCGATGTCAGATCCTTCCTCTGATTCAGGCTCAAACAGATACGGTAACCATGCTATCGCCACCTTGGATGTTTTAGTCATGTTTGTGTGCCGCAGCAAAGCTCGTTGCACACCAACCAATCAGCGCGCAGCTTATTTAAATATTCATGAGCAGACCATATAAGGCAGAAAGCTCTCGTTTCAAGCCAGGTCAATTTAGCAGGGTGGTGTGAGGGCCAAAAGAACAGCTAAAACAACATTTTTAGCCCAACAAATGTTACATACCCTATCAGGAGACCTCAAAGAACAGCGTGATATACTCTATACAACCATTCTATCACCCCTTTAAATCAAACTCGCGAAAACAATAGTGACAAGTAGGCTAATGCATGTTAATAAAAATAAAGCAGAGCACATGCAGAAGACAACGCAATAACTGTTAAACACGTTTATTTCGGATCAGAGCTGCAGCTGATTTGACACATGAGACTCCAGGATTAATCTTAGCCTGGTTGTTAGCCTGCTCTGGACCAGGCTAGCCGCAAAGAATAAATCTCCATGGTTACTTGGCTGGGCTTAATTCAATCTGGTTTCGTGCAACCGAGTCCAAGCTAAATTCATCCAGGATAACTTGAATATCCCGGCTTGATGCCTTATCCTAGTTTCGTGCAACAGGCCCCTGGTTGTTAATGTAATTGGAAGGAGCTCCAAATTTGACAGTATTGACTGGAAGTGATAGGCTTTGAGTTACATGGGGGATACACACTTTGCATTCAGTCTCGTAATCACCATAAAAATTAGGTATCACTGAAATTTGAACTTGTGTTGCTGCAGTCAAAGTATACAGTGCTCATCCTGAATGGGCCAGTATAGTGCATCAGAATTGCTTGTTGAATGGTCTATTAACTTTGGAACCCCTCTTTCCCCACAGCTTTCAACTGTCAGACATGGGTGGGGGAGTGGCACTGTGTCAAACCCTTTCTGTGTAAAAACAACTAAAGAAGTCTCTTGGATAAGAGACAAAACTTCTGCGGAGGACCTTTTACCAAGTCCAATGTCCCTTGGCCCAGTTGTACACTTTTGGGTAATAGCATGGATCAAGAACCAAAACGGACACATCTGGACTCATTGTGGGAATTGTACGGCATATATGACACATTTAGACCATGAAGACAGTTATCAGTTTATTTCCCATCTGGCAGGTTTATTTGTGGATTCAGTTGGACATTTTGAAGATAATTGCACAATGTTGACCCAATTGTCAGTCTATTTCCCATCTGGCAGGGACATTTCTGGATTCAGGTGGACATTGTGGACAGAAACATTGGTGGATCTTGATTCCCACCATAGGATTTGGTCTGTATTGCACATTCCCTTCACATCCCGTGCAATTTATTGCCAATGTCAAGCACATTGCCACACTGGTGACTTTCTTCCATGTCTCCATGTCTCCATATATTTGGGCTGACAGTTGAGAAACCTTCCCTTGTTAACTATGACATGGATGACTGAGAACCTACTATATCATGACATGTTTCATTCACTATATTATAATTTTGAGACAGGTCCTACTGAACATTTGTTGGATCAGTCAGGATGGCCGAGCGGTCCAAGGCGCTGCGTTCAGGTTGCAGTCTCCACTGGAGGCGTGGGTTCAAATCCCACTTCTGACAACTAGTGTTTTCATCTGGAACTAATGTCTGAGTTTGATATTTTTTTACACAGAAAGGTTTGGACACAGTGCATGTGTTGTCAACACATGTAAAGTTACTGACTGTGATTTAACTGAGGGATTCGGTGAAAGTTATCTTTTGTTTTGTAAAACTTTGGGTTGTGTACAAAACAGGAGAAAAGGGTTCTTTGTTGCATCCAGGTTGTTATGTATAACAGATAAAAAGCGCAAATTGACATCATTCCATCCAGTACGGGCAAGATGGGGTTGACAGATAGATTTTAAAATCCACACAAATAAACAGTCAACATAGCTGTTTGCAGGATTTCCGTAAAATTTACGGAGATTAAACTGGGCCGTATAGTGGAGACAGGTCCTACTGATCAGCTGTTGGATCAGTCAGGATGGCCGGGCAGTCCAAGGCGCTGCCTTCGTGTCCCAGTCTCCATTGGAGGCGTGGGTTCAAATCCCACTTCTGACAATTAGTGTTTTCATCTGGAACTAATGTCTGAGACATGATATTGGAATAAAGAACTTAGCAATTCTTTGTATTTAAGCGGAAATGAATGTGCGCAAAAAACTCAATGGTAAGTACAGCATTTTGTGAGCATCTTTATTGTCAACACATGTGAAGTTACCATGTGTTTGTACACAGTAGACATATCTACTGCTGTATTCACTGTCTGTGCCAGTCCTTCAAAACCTGTTCTTAACATCCTCTGAAAAATTAGCTAACTAAATGACTTAAGTTGGCCAATAATTGTTTTTTTTTTCATCTTCATTGTGATTGTTGTGTGCCTTTAGTAGCACCCATGTGGATATTATGAAAGAAACTGTCTAGCAAACCCTTGCAACACTTTTAAAGGTTCCATGTGTAATGGTTAGCACTCTGGACTCTGAATCCAGTGATCTGAGTTCAAATCTCAGTGGAACCTGATTTAAGTTGGATGTCTGCATTAGCTTAAGTTAACTGTAATGTCTTGTTTGTGTTGTAGTATCCATAGAGATTTGTGGTGTAGTATGGAACCATTGTCCTGACTTTTATGTATTATGAAACTATTGCCACCTGTCTTGCCAGGACTCCCTGGAAGAAGAGTTACTGTAGCTCAGTGGGATTGTACCTGGTTAAATAAAGGTTAAATAAAAATAAAAATAAATCTGTAATATGTCCAAACATCCCTGTCTTCATTATTGACATACTGGAAGTCGCCATGTTTAATTGATGCTCTCCAGTTATTGTTGTTTGGTAGATTAACATTATATTTTCCTACTTTGGGGACTTTCATTTCATTTTCATTTTCTATTCCCTGGTTGTATTTTCTGTGACTGCATGTGGTTTTAAATCTGTTGGAGTTTCTTCAGACTAAAGCAAAGACACTGATGATGTCATCCAAAAGAATCATAAAGGACAGCAACCTGTTTCCAGAGGACACTAAAGAATGATGGAGCAACAGGAAACAGAGCAGCTCAAATAGCAAACAGCTGATTTATTCATCTGACTCGTAGGATAACGCCAATGATTGACTTGTTTTAAATGTCTGGGAATGTGGAACAGCTCCATGCTGACTACCTGAAATAAAACAAGGCCACATGCTGATTATTGGGGACTTGATTTGATGGATTTATTCTTCCTGTTGTGTCTCTGTTTAAACTCCTAATTTAAAGGTAAAGTCAGCATCCACTAAAGGTTGTATTGTTGCTGCTGACAGACTAAGATTATTATTCTAAGTGTGTGACAACATTATGGGATGGATCCCTACAGAGATAGACCTTTTAGTTAAAGAGGAACATCCTTTGAGTTTGGATCCTTTAGTTTCCAACCAGTGGTGATTGTAGGAACAGTGGAAAGATGAACCAAGATGGCTTGTCATATTTTGTTTTTTTCTATTGACTATAGTTGTGTTTGTTATTAACAGAAATCAACCTGTCAACATTTCTATTCATCATAAAGTTCCAACGTTAAGATTTTTGCCGCCAGTTCAAAATGGAACTGAACACGGAGGTGGATTCCTCCCTAACGGCCGCTCTGCTCTGCTCCGTGCCCCCGCTGTCCGGTAATAGTTAAAGCAGATAAAAACCTAAAGAACACTCAAAAGCTTCAAGATAAAACTTACTTAAGAATAGGGTGACCACCTGCTAATAAGCCCAAGGGGGGACAAGTGGTATGTTTCTGAGGGACAATGTGGGACACTGCCTGGCGCAGCCGTTCCTACCCCCCCTCCCCCCCACGAGCAGACTCACTAATACTGGTTTACCCATTTCTAGCACATACCACCTTACATGGTATATTAATAATGCCCTATGCCCCTGAACATGTGTAACTGCTGATGTAAGCTCATGAATAGGCCAACCAATGTGTATTTTCTAAATAAAGATTAATATTTTGAACATTCATACAATATAATATAATTGACAGATGCACTTCCACTTACGATTTACTTTAGCTATTTAATTTTATATTTCCTTACAATTTATTCACTTTAAATACATAATATAAATTATAGGACTAACAGGAATTGTAGTTTCTCAACACCACAGGAACAGTTTAAACAAAAGAGTCTTCCCAGTCTTCCTTGTACCCACCTTCTCTTTTTAACTGATGGTGGGGGGGCCTGACTGCTCAGACTCGGGCTCTTTCTCCATTTTTTGAATTGGAAAGCGCGTTCCTAAAAGTCCCTTCCCAGTGTCTGGTATGCACGTGCGTGCGCTGTCATGACAACGAATCAGAGGGATTTTAACTATTTGGCTGATTTACAGTCATATTCTGTACATTCTGGCTGATAGTGACGTTTAGAAGTCAGAGAGACTAAATCCGTTCAGATCACAGATCATCTCAGTCTGTTGTTAATTAAAATCAGCATCAGATCTCATGTAGAACATTCTGAAGCTACAATTAAAACTAGAGACTGTTCCAGCTGATATGTGGGTCTGATTATATTTTATTAAATTGGAATCGCCACCACAGTGTTTTTGTCACCTCCTCTTCTGAAATTGGCTGGAAACTGTCCGACTTTACCTCAGCTTTTTGTCCCCCCCCCCCTACTGGCTGCTGCCGCCGGCTCTCTTTACGCGCAGTTCATCCCGAACGAGTTGTTCGTTTGGCTGCCTCGGGCTCCAAGATAGAGCGACCAACTTTTTTTTGAGCAAGCATTGATTATGCGTGACACGGTCTCAATTTGCGGGACGTATGAATTGGGCTTCAAACGCTGTGCGCGCACGCGCTACGCGGGACGGGTGGTCACCCTAGCCTGGACGCGGAGGGGTGTGTGTCTTCTCTCTGCTCTGACTGCAGGCTGTGCCTGCTGCGCGAGGGTACTGCTAACTGTGAGTGCTTTTGGACGGGAGAGGGGCTCACGGCAGCTCCCGTGGTTGAGCAGTTTTTTTCACCTCCCATCATGTAGTCTACTCGCGCCCCCCCAGGGGAGAGGGGGGCGCGCCCCACCGGTTGAGAACCACTGGATTAAAATAACTTAATGATCCTCAGTGGGGAAATTACAATTTACACTCAGTTACTAATCACTCACAGGGCTGAAATACACACACAAACTGCAGTAAGGACATTTGACCCCAACGTGATTTGAACACGCAACCTTCTGATCTGGAGTCAGACGCGCTACCCGTTGCGCCACGAGGTCTGCTGATTAATGCATGTACACATCAACTTTCGTTTTGATTAATGCATATCTGTTCTTTTTAAGGCATATACACATTGCATATATGCCTATACGTTATATGCCTCTACGTTCTTTTGAGTAATACAACACATAATCTTTCTTTTTGATTAATATAATTTATCTATAATATTTATTGATCCCCAGTGGGGAAATTACAATTTACACTCTGTGTACACTTTTTCAGTAATCCCACACAGGCCTGAAATACACACACACACACACACTCAGGATCTATTCAAGCACAAATGGAGAGATGTGAGAGTGAGTGGGCTACCAGCTGACCAGCGCCTTGAGCGTTGGGGGGGTACCTGGCAGTTCCCAGGATGTGAAGTGGCATCCAACCACTCTGTAATTTGGTCCGCATGGGGACTTGAACTGGCGACCCTCCGGTTCCAACGCAGCTGATTGTAACGGCAAATGTCAGGAAATATGGAGAGGTGCATTAGACATCTTTTTAAAGCAGATGGACTTTTCCTAAAGGAGAATTCCAGTCAATTTCAACACGTACTCTGTAGTTTGTACATTAGGAGGTCTGTCAGTGGAGAGAGAAATGAAACCAATCGGTGGTGTCTACCCCTGGTATCCTCCTGTTAGAGTTAGCACCCACAGCCTTAAACAGGGACAGTTAGTTAAAACTTGTTTTTAGCCTCTAAACAACCAATCAACCTCACTGAATACCAACTGATTTTCACAAGTTCTTTTGCTGCAAAGGTCATACATGTAGCTATGATACAGGACACATGGTTAGGCGTATTTTAATATTCATAGTGGGTAGTAATAGAATATTCTGATATGATATAAGTCACCAGACGTCTGAGATCAAACTGGGAACATAATCCTGAAAATGGAGAAACACGGGGACATTTCCAGTTTGACTATCAATCTGATTGAAAAACCTAATGTTGTGTCTTTAAAACAGAACAGGGACAGAGGTAGTTTTTTATGTGATGGAGGCTATGATTGGTATTATGTAAATCACACACTATAAATATGGTAGAGAAGCAGAAACAGATAGTGGCAGTGAAGTCAGATATTTTAATTTAAATTATAGAAACAAAATGATTATATTATTAGAGTCTACTTGAAGCTTTTTTATTTGTCTCTCTCTCTCACTCATACACACACACACACCACACACACAGACACACACTTTGCTACCACGTTGTTCTGCATCCATCTCCTCCCAGCCCTTGACATTTAGCAGCCCACCCCACTCACACACACACACACACACACACACACACACACTCACACACCCACTAGGGCGGCACGATATTGACAAAATGTGATATTGCAATATTGATTATGAAAACTGCAATATCGATATGTTTTCTGATATTTTTACACGTGTAAAATTACAAAATAGATTCATAACAATTAACTATTTCTCTTACAACAAAAGGGTTATTTAAACGGACATATCGGAGTGGTCCAACACCCTGAGCGGTTGGGGTTCAGTGCCTTGCTTCAGAGCACTTGCCCAGGAGGTGAAGTGGCATCTCTCCAGCACCAACCCACACTTTGGTCCACGTGGGATTTTAACCAGCAACCCTCTGGTTCCCAACCGATGATCTACTGCCCCCCCTAAACTTTGATCCCACCGTAATTTGAACACACAACTTTCTGATCTGGAGTCAGACACGCTACCGTTGTGCCACGAGGTCAACTGATCAATAAATATACCATCAACTTCCTTTTAGATTAATGCTAAACACATTAACTTTCTTTTTAATTAATGCATATACACATCAACTTTTGTTTTGATAAATTTATAACATCAACTTTTGTTTTGATAAATTTATAAACATCAACTTTTGTTTTGATAAATGCATATACATAGGATGAGCGGTACAGCATATCTGTATCTGTATCTTTTACCACATGAATTATCTGTATCCGGATCCGTACTCGGACTGGGCGGCCTAAACCGGAAGTGGTCAGATTTAACCGGAAGTGGGTCGGGTTCTCTTGAAATGTGCGGGGCTTTAACCGGTATGTTATTTAAGCATGCAATTGATATGAGTTGATCAGAAACTGTTATATTTATGCTGATTTGAAAACTATTTACATGACAGCATCGAGCTTCAGATCAATGGTGTTGTCATGGTACAAACAAACTATATACAGAACGTTTTGCAACAATTATACACACATGCTGTTGCAATTATGAAGTAAAATGTAATGAAAAGAGTTTTCATATTCAATATAACTTTCTTTTTTTAACTTTTATTTTTTTATGATCAGTGTGATTTTTTTTGTTTTTGTTTCTTTTTTCTTTTTTTTTATTTCCACACCAGGTATGTGAAATGTTTGTGTGTGTGTGCTGACAGTTAAAAAAAAATCTCCGATGGCAGAGACGCAACTGGAGTTGCATTTAAAACAAGCAGCATGTCTGAAACCCACGTTCACCAGAAATCTACTGGTTACTATGTAAGGACGGAAACCAAAAAAAAAACAAAACCCCGTTCACCAGAAATCACTGGTTACTATGTAAGGACTACAACACCACGTTCACCAGAAATCTACTGGTACTATGTAAGGACTACAAACGAAGTAAAAACAAACCTGAAGCTGAAGAAACCCTAAACGTAACGGAACAGATCCGCAGACCGAATTGACTTACGGAGAAGAGAGAGAGAGAGAGAGTAGAGAGAGAGAGAGAGAGAGAGCGCCGAGGGAGCGCATTTCTCCATGTTCTGTGTGTGTGTGTGATTGACCGAGCGGGTTTGTAGGCGGGGGGGGGTGCTGTGATTATCACAGAACGCTGCGCGGCCAGTTGAGGAGTTTATTCAATCCGAGCACGGATATTGACTCATATTACTCGGATAATACGTGTACTGGCAGAAGTGCTTTATCCGTACCGGATTCTCGTTTCAGCCGGTACTCGGATCATCCCTAGTATACCTTCACAAAAGTGCTTTTTGCCACGAGAGGCTCTGATTATTATTCTAAATTTTTGACACTTTATGGAAAGGGATTTTAAGGAGGTCGACCTTTCTGTTGAAGAGTAAGATTCTTTTTTAAACATTAAAAAATCCGTATTAAAATTGCTAAATCCATCAGACTCCATGTACAAAACAGTAATTTTAGCATCGTTAAACACGCACTTCATTCAAAGTCGAAAGAAACTAAATAAAACTATGAAAAGCCGTTTGGGTCGTCTTTTCACTTTTCCACCCATCACCAGCTCTAGTTTTGGTTTAATAAACTCCTAGTTACCGACCTAAAGGTGAAAATATGTCTGCTCTAAAACGTTAACTTAATTTACACATTTATAGTGTGATGTGTATATTCTCATAATGTATTACAATATTTTTTGTTTTCATCCCTCAAAATAATAAAATAAAATGATAAAGTCTTATAGACTGAATTGTCTACGTGTATGACATCACAGCATTCTATACCCATCTAAAAACTACTGGCCAATCAGCTG
>NW_022602960.1:0-48989 GCF_008692095.1 Etheostoma spectabile | reverse complement strand
CAATCAACTAATCATATCGTTACATCTACAAGATTATCTTTATTCAAAGTATTTGTTAGTTGGAGCGCTGAGGCTGACAGAAGGTTTGTGCTGTCTAAGCAGCTGTGTGGCTGTGTCCGTGAAGAGACTGGCCAGGGGAATTAAGGTAGAAAGCCTTGATTATTTAGGGACTAAACTTCAGTCCGCTGTAGATAGAGACGAACAGAGAGGCTAGAAACCTTTTCAGGGTTTTCATGGCTTGAGGCACTGAGACATCAATTGTGCAAAAAAAGAGTGCAAGTCATTGTTAGGACAGTTTTTGTAATAGTTTTTTCACTTGGTAAAAAATAGGGAAAACTATTCAATCTCCTTCAAAGAGGTTAGCAGACTACTCTGACTAATCCCACGAGGCTCTTGTCATGATTGACAGACTGCCAAGAGCCCTACTGCACGGATGAGCTGTTATCACTGCGTTTAGTCTGCGGCTTGTCGACGCTGCTTCTGCTTGACTCGGCTCAATACACCTTGAGGGCTGCTCAAGGTCATACACAAAACACAAACAAATATCAAAGACCCCGTTTCCACGCTATTACCAATGCACACATCAACAAGCAGTGCAGATCCCCATCTGATGGATGAGTCACCCTTGGCAGCTTTAAAAGGTGCCCATTTAAAACATTAGCTTTGCATCAACTTTTCTAAGGATCATGCGGCAGAAAAAGTCACAACAGGAGCTAAAGTCGAGTCACTTGCCCAAAAACTTTGCATCTTAGGCTTTTCTTTTTTTGGCACTTGTGGCGATGATAGTGAAATCCCAAGTTGCAATGTCAAAGTGCAGGTCTTATGAATTTAAGAACGCAAGATATCAGACTACAGTATACAAGATATGGTTTTCCTCTGTCACCCCTTTCTCCAGCAGCTGCAGCTAGATCTTCCAACACGTTGTTGCAATTAACCATAGTGCTATGTTTAGAGCCCAGACCGTCCTTTCCTACTCTCTTTATTCTCCTTGCTCTTCCTAATGGACTAATGAATCGGGGATGTATTGTAGCTCTCCACTGCACGGGACGGGTATCATTATCATTAGGCTCTAGGAAGATGTGAGAAATGGTTGACATTATAAAGTGTGCTCTCCGTCTCTGGCCCTGCTAGGGTCATTAAAGAGGCAAGCGAAGCACTAAAAAGCACTCTGAAACGAACCCCACCAACCCTCCATACACCATGCAAACACATACTGAGGCTCTGATTAATTACAGTCATTATATTAATCATATTCAAAATAGAATGTAAGTGTGTGTGCGTGTGTGTGCACACTTTGAGACTTGTTTGGTAATGTATCCATAAAAAAGACTGAGGCTGGAAATAGAAGAGATAGACAATCTATGCAGCACCCCATTGAGAGCATAAAAAAGTTGCTTTATGCTCAAGCTATGATGAGCGAGTCGGCTGTAGCAGAATAATGTCTGAGACAAATTCAAAAGACAAGAAAAAGTGTCACACAGATACTGTAATACCATGATGTAATGTTATCCTCTTGACTCCAGAGAGACTACTGTGGTAAAATGTGAATATATGCTGTTATATGATGTGGCTTAAAAGGTCAAATTTGGGGCAGATCCTCAGAGTGTGCATACAGGACAGAATAGAAAACTCAATATTAAAATAATCAGTGGGAAGAATGGATCATATTGTGTAACTGTTTCACAAACTTACAAATTAAGGATTACAAGCAAATGAAAATCTAAATTAAAGATGAACAAAATGAGTGATTTAGATTTCATTCCTGGTTAACTAGGTGACACCTTGGTTATTGGTGATAAATGGCAAGTGCATTTTATTGGTACCTTTGCAATGCATGGATCTGGTTGAAATGACATGTGTATGGATCACTGGGGGATGGAAACATGGCTTTTCTGTCAGATATGCAACTCCTGAATGTTTTCAGCAGCCGGGCTGAGAGGAATCACTTAATCACACTGATTAATAAAGAATACAAAAGACGACAGTCAAACAAACGCGCCTAGCTTAGCAGGCAAATACTGCTGTATAAAGAGATAATTACAGAATGCATCTTTAATGGGTGGCTGGCGTCTCCATTAGAGATGGGTGAGAAGCATAGTCATTTCGTGGGGAGCTCAAAGTAGAGCCGCTGCTACTTTGCGTCAAAAGGAGCCAGTTGAGGTGGTTCGGTCATCTGCTAATGATGTCTCCTGGGCGACTCCCTAGGGAGGTGTTCCAGGCCCGTCCAGCTGGGAGGAGGCCTCCGGGAAGACCCAGGAAGGTGGAGAGATTATATCTCCAAACTGGCCTGGGAACGCCTCGGGATCCCCCAGTCGGAGTTGGTTTATGTGGCTTGGGAAAGGGAAGTTTGGGGTCCCCTGCTGGAGCGTTCCCCAGGCGACCCGATACTGGATAAGCGGACGAAGATGGATGGATATCTTTAATGGGTATTGCAAGGGCGATTTGAGGGGGGATGCCATCCCCCTTGTTGGCAAAATGACCAAAATGCATGCCCCTTGTTAAACATTCCTCCCCACTATGTAGCAGAGAAAGTGTAGGGGCAAAGATGTGTTTAATTGAATATGTTAGTCTAGTCTGCCTGACTCATCTTTCCTTTATCTGGCTCAGGGTTGTTCAAGTTAAATCTGGCCCTGAAGCGGGATTTTTCTAATGCAGGGGTTCTACGGAGACCTACACCGTAGCTTAGCGTTCAGAATATTGGGAAGTTTTTGCTCACGGGGAATTCTCTGATATACTTTTACTTCATTATTTGAAGCTCTGGTCAGTTTAACATGACAATTGGACATTGTAACATTATAGATGTGTAAATATGGAAAAGCATAATAGGTTCCCTTTTAAAAATTCTGTACTGCTATGCTGAAAAAATGCAGATCATACAAGTACTAAAAATAGGACTTCAGACCTATATAAAAATCTTAAAGCTGCATTACTTATCTTTTTTTTGACCACTTGGGGGGCAGCAACATGAGCTTCAAACACAACATTGACATGTCAGTATAACATTGTTGCAAACAGGTACCAATTTACACATCCTGCAGCCATGAAGCAAAATTGGCATTCATTCATATTTCTGTTCACCTGACAAGGTAAATGCTCACTATGAGTTCATAAAATAGGTGTTATGTTGTGTCTCTGGTGCTTCCACATGCATACAAACTTGGAAAAAAAAACATCAATGCTGTTTTGAGTGAGATGCAGGTTTGAAGGTCCACTGCCTTCAGTCTCCGGGTGAGTTGTTCAAAATCTCCACGGATTTCCATGTAACTAGCCGAGACGGGTGGCTAACCATAGCATGCTAGCTCGGTCTCTATGGCCAAACACTGCTACAACACACACTAGATCACCATCATCTACAAAAGAACTACTTCAATATCCCTGTTCTGCAGGTATTCCACAAGTGCACCCAAGTTAGAAGAAGTCTCCCAGCTAATTCAACCTTGTATTGGCCAAAGTAAGAAAACAGTAGATAGCTGATGGTTATCATTACCTAGCTACAGCACATGTGCGACTCCCAACAAAGATAGTATAGAAGTGAGATGTCTCACTCTGTAGCTAAAAAAAGAGACAAACACACAGGGGTGAAAACAGGATCTGCATCAATGTGCAGTTTAACAAAAACATGGTGTATTTTTGAAAATGAAACATGTAAACCTATCTGGTACAACCTCAAAATACAATTATGAACCTGAAACTGAGCATAATATGGGAGGATAAGGATTATAATGTAAGGTCTATTGTTTTTTATGCAAGTAATCAAGAACTAAACAAGGTTACAAAGCGCTTTCCATAAAAACAAGTTGATAAAAAGCATTTCAAAGAATATGTAAATCAAAAACATCAAACAAATTGGAGCAATGAAGCATCAATAAAAATCCTTTGACAATAAATAGGTATTGAGGTGAGATTTACAGAGTTTGTACTTGCTCTGTCATGTTACACGTCATGACATATAACATTTTTCTCCAAACACATTCAGAAATGTTGTCTATGCACAGTCTAGTTTGTTACACAGTGTGTGGTCAAACATTTTCACACCACCTCCCCGCATCTGTGAACAAGATGAAAGCTTTGAAGAGTCATGTGATCGGCTGGACAGAGATGGCAGCTTAAGGTGTAGCTCCTGGCCCAAATTTGTCAAATAGTTGTTATGTATGGTTCCAACTTCGATATTTTACCACTTTGTGCTTGTTAGAGTTACTTGAAGAAGATTGAAGTCCAGCGCGGTGATACTGACGCCATTGCAGAGGCAGTGCTGGAGAAACAGAAAAGCTACCTCGAGCCACGGTTTTTTTAAGATTCCACAAATGGCTACCGACAATGACAAGCTAACCGCTATCCATGCCCAGCTCGCATCTCTGACTGCAAGCCTTGTCTCTATCAGAGTTGATGTGAAAAACCTGAAAACCACGGTTGAAAGTAACGCAAGTATTCTTCACAGTCATGGCCACACTTTACAAAAGCTGGAGGTGAAGCTAGCGGACATGGAGGACAGAAATCAGAGATGCAACATCTGCATCGTCGGGCTGAAAGACGGGCTAGAAGGTGCTAATGCTATCTAATATCTCTCACGCTTGCTGCCTAAATGGTTCCCGAATCAAGCAATGTTCAGATAGAGATGCTGCTTTATCCTGGAACAAGGAGACGGCGCCCAGTACAGAGCATTCACCTCCGCCGGGGATGCTGAGGACTATGTGGGCCGGGCCCCGTCGTCCTCCTGCTGCTGCGGGGGGAAGAGCAGACGCTTCGGACCCTGTCACGGAGGGCGCCGTGGAGGAGGATCAGGACTGAATCAACTGCCTGATGAACACGGCGGACCGTTGGTTTGTCTTGGTCTCTTGATGCGTCCTTATTTTTGTCACACTGTTGTCTAATATCATTACAGATACTGTGACTAGAGTTTCCTTTACAAGGTATGATCAAAGCTTTGTATACTAATCCCTCAGCCCGAGTCTTAACCGGACGCACCTCTTCTTTATTTCCAGTCTCTAGATCTTCCTGCCAAGGTTGCCCCTTGAGTCCTGCACTATTTGTCCTCTTTCTAGAGCCGCTGCCTCAAGCCATTTTCCATTCGATTAGGGTGTCACCAATATGCATTCGTAGTACATAGCATCATCTCTCATAATTTGCAGACGATGTTTTGGTCTTTTTAGAGAACCCCTCTCAGTCTCTTCCTCACCTTCTATGATTATGCAAGGAGTATGGAAGCTTATCAGGCTTTAAAATGAACTGGTCAAAATCTGCAAAACTTCATTTAAATGATTCTGCCGGCAACTCTGCCAACATCCCAATTGCCAGCCTTCCAGCTTTCTAAAGCTTAAAAACGTGCTGTTAGCAGGACTCACAGTTGCTAAGAGGATGATTGCAACCTGTTGGAAGCCACCCCATGACTTATCTGTTCGTTCATGGATCCTTTCTTTTTTGGATGTCACATACACTAAACTTTCAACGGCTTGTATGGGTGGAGCCCTGGGAAAGACTTTGGAGGCACAATATTGCTGAGTCCTTGAAGGTAATGCAGTAGCCTTTTCTTTTGTTTGTGTGTGTGATTGGTCCCTTGTCTTGCGTGTGGGTGATTGGTCCTCTGTCTTGTGTGTGTGTGTGTGTGTGTGTGTGCATGTGCGTGAGAGAGATCGGTCCCTTGTTTTGTGTGTGTGTGTGTGTGTGTGTGTGTTTTGTTTTGACTCCCTTCCTCCTGTTTTTCCTCTGTGATTTTGTGGGCCTGGGACACGTTCCTATGCCCCAGTGTGTTGTTTGTAACCGCTCGTGAATGTTATGTTTACATTTTTGTTATGAATATAAAACAAAAAATGTGATCACAAAAAACAAGATGAAAGCTTCAATTGCGGGCTTTACCAGACCTTGTTAGGGTCCAAACCGCGAAGCGGTAGAACCCTTCTATATTTGTCTGCTTTAGTTATTATTATTTGTTGTCTGCTGTGCCGGCTCAAATTCCCGTGAGCTGGAATGAGCTAGAAACATGAAACTTGGGGGAATAACTGAGAATGGTGTGCATGTGCATGTGCTTCTGTAGAAATATGAACCCAATCGACCACATGGTGGCACTGTTATTAAGGCTTCAAAATGCAAAATCAGAAACGGTCATGCCAATCATCCCAAAACTCACAAGGTATGTTCAGATAAGTGGCCCAGATATACCCAAACAGTTTAATAAACATACGCCACTAGGGGGTGCTACAAGCACAAGATAGGTGAGTGGCATTACACACATTTTACTATAAATCACATATTCATTGTCCAATCATCACAAATCTCTCAGGATATGTCCTCATAAGTACCTGAACCATGCCCTGAAAGTTTAATTCTAATTGAACACCAGGGGGCGCTATAAATGCAAACAGACTGCAGGTGATATAGCACAAATAAGGCTGTAAATGACTAAATGTTTGTCCAATCAACACAAAACCTGGAAATTCTACACAATGACCTTACACATGCACTGCAAATATCATTCAAATTGGCCACTGGGGGGCACTTTAAAAGCACAATAACTGGACTTGGAATGACGCAAATCAAGAATTGAGCTTGGAATCGCAGGTTGCGGCTTTATTAGCAATTGTTTTTATGTTTTTTGCTTTTCTCAAATTGCCGTGAGCTGGACAGAGCTACATATCACACTGAATTGAAAATAACTGTTCTGACAAATCAGTTGTAGGAATTTTAAACAAAGTAAACTTTTTGTCTAATTGTTATAAAGCTTGCAGGATATGTTTTATAACCACGTTGGACCACATGTGTGAAATTACTTTGAAGTCGCTATTGGGAAAAAAGGTTTGAACCCGTGAATTGCCACTTGCGGCTATATTTTTTAATTGAGCTTCTCTTACAGCAACAATGTGGAGTTCAGGATCCGTTTTATCCATTCACACTGAATACTTCAAGACTACAATCATCACCACTGCAGGGCACCTCTCACTCAGTTTGGGTTCATTCATATTAATGAAATTGTGCTAAAATTACCTGTGAGTTTCTATTAAACATAGGTATAGACCGCTCAGCTCAGCATGCCCCTGAGCTCTCTGTCTCTGGGGGTGTAACCGAGTCGTTATAGCCGGACCAGTGAAGAGGCGCACGTGCGCACACAGTGAAGACACACAGACACACAGAGACAGACAGACAGACAGACATAGTCCCATTTGAATATCCTTTGTCATTTCTTTTTTAATATTCAAATATTTATTGCTCAAATACAAGGTAGTATAGCCTGAGAAAAGTAATGAGAGAATTCATGTCCTCCCTGCACTAATGCCTAAACACAGTCTTTGGCAGGCAAAGCATCACTCCTGGCACAGAACATACTCAATCTCTGCTGTTACACGCATCCAGTGAGCAGGTGAGCAGTATTTGATTAAGAGATCATCCAGGCACCAGTGTGAATACAAATGTGCGACTAAGAGATATACAGCAGGCGGAGATTCAATCTCCACTGCGTTCTTGCGCCCTGTAAATGTGACAGGACCTGAATAATCTCTGATCTCGGCTCAAGGGCACATGCAGCTTCGGCTTTTTAAAATCACTCCTGAGAGTGTGTTTTCTCAAGCAGGGCAGGGTGAGTGACAGGGTGAGGAAACACACATTGGGGATGTGTGTCTGGGTATAGTAAGTATATGCATTAATGTGTGTACATGATTACCTTCTGTTCAACGTTATCGTGAAATATTGTTCTTACTTGTCATGCAACTGCAGATTGTATTTCAGTTGTAATTAGTAACAATGCATTTCTAGATATAAAGAATGTAATTATGCATAGTTTATCAAACATTGACATGTTGATTTCACAAAGCTTGATGTGGCTACTATGGCAAGACAGACTTCAGAAAGATGTCCAAATTCACAAAGCTGTCTAGTTCTTGACTATCTTAATTCATTTGCCATAAATTCTGGGTAAATTAACATGGCTAATCCAAGAAGCCACATTATAACGCTCAGCGGCGTTCACTCAAGCAGAAAATGTTACAGTTAGCCTACTGTACAGTTCTTAATTAGCATAACATCACCCCTTTCCCATCTTTCCCAACTGCTCGCTCCACAACACTGTTAACAGGGCCATGCTCTCCTCTATTTTCTGTCATTTGGTGCCACTGATTGTTACCATAGAAACATGGCTCTTAGTTCCGAGTTATCCTGGGGGTCAGGATGAGGCTAACTTTTTAGGTTTAAAATAAGTAAACAGCCATCTATAGTAGGGCTTAATGATTTTGGAAAATTACTTCAATCACACTAGTTTAATGAGCATTGATCAAGCATGGTGTAAACATTCATATGAAAGTCAAAAACAAACTAAAGTGCAGAAATAAAAACAATGCGGTTTTATCACACTTAGTAGTATTGACATTATTACTGTCAAAAGCATATGTAAACATGTAAATTGCACTTTTTAAACACTGTCTTTGAACTTGACTCAACAGTTAAATAAGTAAAAAATAATCACACACACACACACACACACACACACAAACATTAAAGAGTGGTTTGAATGACAGAAATTTGCTCAAGGTACAGCGTAACGTTCAATGAAATTCTCAATACAACTCAATGGCTCATTTCTTACTAGTAAGAGATATCTTAAATAAATCATAAGTCTGAATCCTGTCAAGGCATACTGTACTATCAAACTGCTTGATGTTTCCTGTACACAGGGGACAAGACTAATACCTGCAAGCTACCAGACATCACTGACATCTTTTCAAATTACTCTGTCAACTCTCTGTGAGCTAGAGTGTATTACATCCTGACTGATTCTAAACGATGAGGACCTTGGGGCTTATCAGTTTTGTTGTGGTTAGAAGGCGACATGTGGATTAATTGCTGTCCTTCCTTAATGAATTCTTTGTACTTTGCTCTTTCGCCCTGTTAAAGGAAAATGGTACTTGGCAGCGCATACATTTGGCAGCTGGAACCCAAGCTCCTCAGATACTAATACAATTATTTTCATTAGACCTATTGAGCTGTGATTCATTAAGGAGAGTGTGATGTGGAGTTGCTACATTTCTGGGTTGACTGCACTCAATATACTGCGCTGGGAAAACAATCAGTCCTGGGTAAGTGTTCTTCAGACCAGCAGTACAGAAGGTATACGGTTTTTGCAGCTGTGGTACATCTCAACATTGTTATGTGTTGAGTTTTGCATTAAACGATAATGAGGATGTTGCCATAGGCTGAGGTAAAGATAATTTAGTCTTTCATGTCTATGCTGTTAAATGCTCTTTTCCTCCTTTTTTGGCATGTTTTTTCTTATGATGCAACTTAAGTGCAACGCTTTGAAACATTTTAAACACCCGCAGCTGGTCCATCACTCCTGTGCAAGCAGCTGGAAAACTAATTGGCAGCCACCACCTGCTTGAAACTACTTGAACATCTGCTCTGAAACCTGGCCTCCCCGTTAAGGAGTTGACTGTTGAAACATTGAGCCGCATACGTGATTAGACATCAGCTCAATACAATGATTAGGTGATTAATCGTTCAGTTGATCAACACAAAATGTATATGCAAAAACGTTGATGTTTGATTAATCATTTATGTCAGTGCCAAACTGTTGGTTGTGCCCCCAACAAAATTAAATTCGAGATCTCACAAGCGGAAAAATCTTTTTAAAAATGATGCTGTGACATCAAATTATAATTTTCAGATGCTCTTCTAATCTTGTCTTTTTTTCTTGTTGTGACTGTTTCAGGCCTTATTCAAATTAAACAAGAGCACAAAAAAAAATCGGTCTTGGGTTGAACTGATCACAACACATTCCTTCACTTTAAGGGAGGTTGGAAATCACTGATTTAAGTCAATTTATATATAAGGACATATGTTTGATATTCTCAGATTTTGGCTGCTGGATTGTGAAGACATTGTGCATTTCTTTGATGAAAAGCAGTCATTTTAGATAGATCAAAGCCATTTATGTTATTAGGGCTGTTGATGTTATTAGTAGCATCTGTGTCAAAATGTCTGCTGTGAATAAGGCTTATTGAGAATAAATAATTGTTAGTTGCAGTCCTGACTTGGTAAATGAAGGAAATGAAATGCAAACTACTCTGGCTGTATAAATCATTGATTCTGACCATGAATCATATATAGATGTTAATATGAGATTAATTAATATTATGAATTATTAATTTACCCCAAGATCTGCAAACACCTCCATCAGCCTCTTATGTTCACAGGCGCTGCCATGTGTAACCAGCAACTCAACAGCTCCAGTACTTTGCTCAAAGGCATGTCTGCACCGGACCCACACTCTGAACATCACAACACCCCACTCTTATTGTTTATACTGCAGTCACCCAAATCAATTAAAATAAATACTACTAGCTTTAGGCTAGGCGGCAATCACGTGCCTGTGATCAAGTCACTGAGAAAGATTTGTATTCCACACAATTCCTGTGAAAGTCACAAATGGATAAAAAGGGGATTCATGGGTGTCTGAATGAGATTGGAATATTAGCCTTGGCCTAGGAACTCTTGGTGCCTTCATTTCCATGCATGCCAAAAGCCACAACACAATATTTGAAAGTTAAAATTAAACAAGGACTTATTAGAAATGTCATATTTACATGCCAACACAGATTTCAATCAACAATACCACCAACACTGCAACATACTCTGCACACAGGACATGTATTGAAACATTTAATAATTATAGGAAAGTTTCTCAAGAAATTATCACTTTTTGGCAGTGAACTATCATTTCAAGTAAAAGCATAAATACCACAATGAAAAACAATGAAAAAGTATTAGCAGCAGATTGTACCTAAAGTATTCAGGAAAAGATTGCTCACTATGCAACGTGGATCCCTTCAAAATGGTACCTTAATATATGAATTGTATTTCTGATTCATCACCATCTGAATGTTGTCAGTTACGTTTAACAACTGTAGCCTATACTGTATGTTGGGTAATTTCATCTAAAACAATGCATGTTTTATAAATTATATTAACCATAAAGATTTTAATGTATAAAATGAATGTATAAAATGAAATGAAAAGTAACTGTCTAATAAACGTAGGAGCAAAAAGTAGGTAAAATATATCCCTCTGCGATGCAGCCTAGTGACAAAGTGGAAAGAAGCATAAAAAGGGAATTGCTAGCAGGTAAGTACATCAAATTTATACTTGACTAAATGTAGGCCTACACAGTTGTATTTTATTACTGCTCTTAGTAGTCTACTTAGGACTAACTACAAAAAGGAGACATTTGTAGTGGAGCAATACTGTAAGGTAAGTGATACTGACCACCATGGAATAATAAAAATAGTTACAGCTTCGAACTGACTATGTAGACTGACATTTTGTTCAAACTAGCAGCATTAACTTCAGCGACATAAACTCATTCGTCATGAGTGATTGACGTCTCATACTCACATCTCTGGTTGCGACGCCTGCCTTTGTACATGGTCATGACAAAGCGGGAACACACAGGTGATGTCTCTGCTGTGGTTAAGCCGACTTTAGCGTCCTTTTCTCTCCCTAAAAACAGCCAGACTGCCGGCGTCATCCTCCAGCTCCAGACCAGACTCCCAGCCGAGCCGCTTTAGACCATACCATTTGTCAAACTATTCCAGGGGGAACTCTCTCCCCAAAATACTCCTCTCTCTTCCAAATACAGAAGTTGAACTAATAATTCCTGTTTTCCCTCTATGTCGCACATATAAAAGGCTGTGAGGAAATTACAAGAAGCTTATTATTATCCTTTATGGATGATCATTTCACTATTAATATTTCCAAAACGTCTCTCTCCGCGTAAGGTATGCCAAATTCATGTTACCGGCTGAAAAGAAGCAATTTAAAGTAAAGCACAAAAAAATATGTATAAATGTTTTTTTATAAAACCATGAAAATCCTACTCTATGTAATTTAAAAATATATATATATATATATTCCAAGTAGCAGACTCTACAAGGCCAAAAGCATGATTTTAACCCACAAGTTCTATCCAAAGAGACACCCCCTTAGATTTATTTTATTAGAAATCAAAAAGAATGTTTGGAAATGTAGTTCCAATTAACTTCGTTATCCGATATGTTTAATTTGTTACAGTAATTGTAATGTAACATTACAGCCAAATAATTACTTTACAGATTTTTTTTTGCCACTTGGGGGCAACCTTATAAAGTTAATATTGGTCAAAGTGATATCAAAACGTTGCCTATTTAAACACACAGCCACACCAACATTAGCATGTTACAAGTACAAATATTCAATATCATCAATATTAATATTCACTCTCCTTTCAGCCCTATTTGTGGCTCCATCGACTCAATAGAGAAATATTTAATGCACACACACACACACACACACACACACACACACACACACACAGACACAAACACACACACACACACACACACACACATACACTCACACACTCACACATTTCTGGCCAACTAATACAATGAAAAACAATTAAGAGAGTCATAGTGAACGACTCCTATTTTCTGTTGTCTGTTTGTGTTGAAGCTTTGCAGCTTTTTCTCCCTTTTAAACATGCAGAGAAATACTGTTTGACCTCTGGTCAAACACAGCACGTTTTCAGTCATCGCAACAGCAAATAAGCCTCCTATTGCCACAGTCTCTTCTTTTAATTAAATTGGGATGGGCTGTGGGGGGGGGGGGGGGGATGAGATGAAGCCTTGTAATTGTAACATCTAATTACACTGACATGGGGTTTGTAGCTTTATCGCACACAGCCTGATGGCCTCATGTTCCCCAGCTTCTTTGTTCTTGTTAAGAAAAACAAGAAACTAAAAGCTCATGAAAGATAGAGACAAAGTGTGACAGATTCGTGGCTTCGAGGACAATCGCTGGATTTAAACGATCCAAGTCCTCAACTGTCTAACTGACTTGGACATCATTGCAGAAATCTCCAAAATTCATTACATGTGTGGAGTAAAACATGCCCTATGTCCTTTGTCTTTTGGTGTTTAGTCAAGAAGGTTATTCCAGGGTACTTTTAAAACACATTTGTCTACCATGAGTGGCAGCACAACGGTTTTCATACCTTAAAAAAGAAACAGCCAAAATGTTTTCAAGCTGCTTCCCACGACTATGGAAACAGAAAAGACTACCACTTAAGATGCTGCTTTTCAAGGTATATAATGACTCATAAATGTAAAATGTGGTTGAATATTCTGCATGTGATGCAGGTGATCCTTGTGAATTTGGATGAGGATACAAATGAATCATACACGCTGAGGGACTGAAAAAGAATAAGATAAAATGTCCCAGTTTTGGTGGTGTCGCCCTCACTGATATTCTCTCAGCACCATCTAGTGTTAAGGCAATGAAAAAATCACGAATGCATGAATCCATCCATATTTCAGAGTAAACAATGGAACTTCTAGATTAGAATGTAATGCTTAATGTATAATAATCAAATTACCATTAACCATTCAACAGGTCCCTTCTTTAAATCATAGTTAATTTCTGTATTGATTTAACATCCTTGTTGTTATGTATATTGTAACTTGTAATTGTTTTAGTCTTATGTGTGCCTTTATTGTACATATATTTAAACCAATAGCTTTTTTACAAAAACAAATAAATGAAGCTAGACATTTTTAGATTGATGTTTTGACAGACAGATGTGCAAACTGTTACATGAAATACATACATCATCTCCCACAATTGTTTGAAACCATTTGATTTCTTAAGCTTTACTAACAATTCTCTATGAATTCATCACAGATCAGATCAGCTTTATGTAACCTACACTTCCTGGACATCATAAATAAAGACCCCCAAAAACTCTGGATTTATCATGCTGTTCTGCAGTAATCCTTTCAACCACAGAGAGGCGCTCAAAGACTACCAGACAGTGGTCCCACAGAAATATCTTACACGGTTTGAACCAGAAATGGTGGGAAAGCAGATACGATCATACCAAGCTCTGATTATAAAGAATTAACCTTAAAGTATACATGCATCTATGTCCAGATTTTATTCACAAAAGCAGAAAGCAGAAATGCTGAGTTGGGGAAACAATGATTAAACCCTCCCCAGCACTCGTCATCCCCAGCTGACATCTTCATCAGGATCTAAGTAGCTGCTGTCTGAGGCCAACTAGCAGTGTGATTAAATGTCACTTTTATTTTCGCGAACTGCTTAAACTCACTGTGTTGGCAATCCAGTCATGTCCGAAGGAATTAAATTGAGTAAAGCAATCGCTGGAGCTTCATAGCTGCTGGCTATTAAATCTACTCGGGCGTGGGGTGTTCTGATAGCTGCATGCTGTGTACTCAGGACTTTATAGATTTGAATCTGACCTTGTGACCCATCCTGTCTGAAGTCCTACTGTATACCTTTACACTACTATCTCCTCCATGTGTGTGATTTAATAAATGAGAAGTGAGTTCAAGATAATATCAAGAATTCTTATCTTTTGCGGGCTGTGGTCACCCCTTGCAATGTAGTTCAAGAGCCTGATCAAGTATAAGGTTAATGCTTATATTAAAAGATGATGAACATAAGGGTAAAATTTCTAAAAATATTACAGTCTTTCCAAAGCAGAGGAATATGTCATTGGCACCTTTAGCATACCTCTGACACTTACAGTGAATTGCTAATATACTGAATTTATTGTGTATGTCTGTGTTTGTGTGTATGTGTAGCCAGTGGAGGAATACTTTCAATTTCATTGCTGTATGATGGCTCTCTTCTCTCAGGAAACTGTGTTTCTCAGGAAATATATAACAGTAAGCCTGCACGATATATAACAGCGTTGTGGTTTGTGCATAACAATTAGAGGAGCTTTTTAAGTGGATGCAATGATCCAGACGGAACAAGACAGACAGACGGGAGGCCCCGGAGATTTTTGTTGACATTTATGTGGTATGGCAACATTAAGCACTGATGTATTTAGAAACGTGTCTAATTATTCTTGTGCAACACATTCTAAGAACCCATATGACATTATAGGTCAATTTCCAAAGACTCCCAAATCATCACATGCAGTACAACCATGGTATTTACTGCCACACAGTGGTGGTTTATGCATGTGACCGTTCTACTTAACATAATAGGGTAGTAAACGTTATGAAACAGAACTAGATAAGTTTAGGCAAAAAAAAAAAAAAACTTATTTAGGTTTAGTAAAACATTAGGGATGGTCTCCTGAGTCTTGCTCTCTATCATGAAATGTGCATGTTTGTTTTCTGGGTAAAAAAAATATTAAGCATGAAATGTGCAAAATGAAATTAAGGAGCCATTGAAGTTTTCAGGATCACTACCTCTACCTTCTGTGGCTTGAAGAAATTTGACTTTCTTACTGAGCATTAGATGAGAAGATTGATACAACTAATATGTTCAAATAGAGGAGTTGGTTAGCTCAGCTTTGCAGAAAGACTGGAAACAGGGAAGCATGGCTTTGTCCAAAGTTTAAAACAATCTGCCAACCAGCACATTTAAAGCACACAAACATGTTTATTTTGAACACAAACAGAAATGCAAAAATGACAATAAGGTAGTTGTGTGTCATTGTTATTTCTTGGCGCACATTGGCCGGATGAATTTCCTTTTTTGAGTTAGGATTTTTAGGTGCTTGGTACTTACATTTTTTGAACATGCAAGCTGTTTCCCCTGCTTCCATACTTTATGTTAAGCTAAGCTAATCGCCTCCTGGCTCTCGCTCCATACTTGGCAAACAGACACAAAAGTGGTATTGATTTTCTCATCTAACTCTCGGCAAGAATGCAAATAAGTGTATATCTGCATAATGTTAAATTATTAATTTAGAAGATACTGTAGTTCCACTTTGTCTCGCATTTTTCTAGTTTTCTTCTAGTTTATTTTGGCTCCCCTGTTTCCTCATGAGGTTTCAAACAAGCCATCAGTTAACTAAACAAACACTGAAGTGAGCCTACCTTGAACAGGAAGAATTGTGTGAGAAAAAATACACAAATACAGCAGGTAAAAGTTCAAAGATGAACCAGGGGCTTAGTCTGTTTGCTCACCCAGTGTTTGCCCCACACACTGGGTGAGCTAGAGGACGCCCCTGGGTCAGTATTTATGTGGCTGGCCTTTAATTGTTCTTCCAAATAAGTTCGACTCATATTGGGGTTTGTTTAAAACCCCAAAGTTTGTTCGTATTTGTGTGCCCCATCAGGTCTAATTTTACTTATGTTGCCAGGTTTCCATGTACAAAGTCATTATTACCAAGAATAGAAATAATTTCCAAAACTACCAAAATAACATCCGAGTTGGCTCAAGCCAGTCACTTGAGTAAGTCCAGTTTCACTAAAAGCGCAGAGTTGTAGTCATAAAGTTTAACAATAATACAACAATAGTTCTTGAGTCACATTTACAGTAAATAGCTGTGAAAACTCCACATTGCAGTTTTACCACTGCCATATGTAATTTCACAGACAAAAAATGCATGAAACTGTGCAAACAGGGTGGAATTACCAATGTGACCTGGCAGCCCTCTTATTCGTATTTAATGAGAAAGCAGGGCTCGAGGAGGACTTATATTTTCCATGGAGGAGGCTGTGCTTTAATCAATAAGTAATATAAGGAAGATTTACAGGGATTCCACTCTATGCCCCTGAGAACCGGGCTGTGAATGTTTCCTTCTTCTGTTCTGTCCGTCAATCTGTCAATCTGTCTGTCTGTATGTCTGTCAGTCTGTCCGTCTGTCTGTCTGTATGTCTCTGTCAGTCTGTCTGTCTGTCTGTGTGTGTGTGTGCCTGTCTGTCGTTCTGTCTGTCTGTATGTCTGTGTGTGTGTGTCTGTCTGTCAGTCTGTCTGTCTGTCTGTCTGTCTGTCTGTCTTCGTCTGTCTGTCTGTCCGTCTGTCTGTCTGTCTGTCTGTCTGTCTGTCTGTCAGTCTGTCTGTCTGTCTGTCTGTCAGTCTGTCTGTATGTGTGTGTGCCTGTCTGTCGTTCTGTCTGTCTGTATGTCTGTGTGTGTGTCTGTCTGTCAGTCTGTCTGTCTGTCTGTGTGTGTGTGCCTGTCTGTCGTTCAGTCTGTCTGTCTGTATGTCTGTCAGTCTGTCTGTCTGTCTGTGTGTCAGTGTGTGTGTGTGTGTGCCTGTCTGTCGTTCTGTCTGTCTGTCTGTGTGTATGTCTGTCAGTCTGTCTGTCTGTCTGTCTGTCTGTCTTTGTGTGTGTGTGTGTGTGCCTGTCTGTCGTTCTGTCTGTCTGTCTGTATGTCTGTGTGTATGTCTGTCAGTCTGTCTGTCTGTCTGTCTGTGTGTGTGTGCCAGTCTGTCTGTCTGTCTGTCTGTCTGTCTGTGTGTGTGTGTGTGTGTGTGTGCCTGTCTGTCGTTCTGTCTGTCTGTCTGTCTGTTTGTCTGTGTGTATGTCTGTCAGTCTGTCTGTCTGTTTGTGTGTGTGTGTGTGTGCCTGTCTGTCGTTCTGTCTGTCTGTCTGTATGTCTGTGTGTATGTCTGTCAGTCTGTCTGTCTGTCTGTCTGTCTTTGTGTGTGTGTGTGTGTGCCTGTCTGTCGTTCTGTCTGTCTGTCTGTATGTCTGTGTGTGTGTGTGCCAGTCTGTCTGTCTGTCTGTCTGTCTGTCTGTGTGTGTGTGTGCCTGTCTGTCGTTCTGTCTGTCTGTCTGTATGTCTGTGTGTATGTCTGTCAGTCTGTCTGTCTGTCTGTCTGTCTGTGTGTGTGTGTGCCAGTCTGTCTGTCTGTCTGTCTGTCTGTCTGTCTGTCTGTGTGTGTGTGTGTGCCTGTCTGTCGTTCTGTCTGTCTGTCTGTATGTCTGTGTGTATGTCTGTCAGTCTGTCTGTCTGTCTGTGTGTGTGTGTGCCAGTCTGTCTGTCTGTCTGTCTGTCTGTGTGTGTGTGTGCCTGTCTGTCGTTCTGTCTGTCTGTCTGTATGTCTGTGTGTATGTCTGTCAGTCTGTCTGTCTGTCTGTCTGTCTGTGTGTGTGTGTATGTCTGTCAGTCTGTCTGTCTGTCTGTCTGTGTGTGTGTGTGTGTCTGTCTGTCTGTCTGACATCTCTTTATGTTCAAGCTCAACTCTTATCCTTGCTGCCAGTCCTAAATTGGATTCTGAATCTCAGCGTCTTCACATTGTATGTACTTCTCCATTTCAGAATCATTTTTACGGTTATAATGATCAAATTTAGGCTTGTCATCAAGTTATATCACATCACTTTTGTCCATAAACACCATGAACCAGATGGCAGCTTGAGCTCTTCATGCAATATTGATTAACAGAAGAGTTGAGGCTTAAATAACATGCTTGAAGCTTTTAAACTAACTAAATCTCTGTCATATTTCCAATCTCAAACCTCTTTTCATATGGACTTGCTATTATGACATTTTTTTTGTTATTGGTATTCACCCCTTGTTTTATGACTCCTGCCTTGTTTTGGACTTCTTGTGTAGTTTTTATTGCCTTTGCAGTTCCTTTTTTACGTTTATACAATGCTTTGTTTTGTAAAAAAAACAATTAAATTGAAAAACAATGTATGTATCAGATTATATTGGTTTAAATGAAACATGCGTGTTTAATTTTTTTTATCTACAAAGATGAAACATATAGGTGTCTCTATTGCTCACACACAAATATGCATTAAACATACCAATGCATGTGTAACACTTAATAACATACAAATTACATCTTAATTATCTAGTATTAGGGGTACAAATGTGTGAGTCCAAGGGAAGATTTATGGAATAAATGGGTAACAATGTTTAAGGGACATTAATAACTAAATTACACTGTAGGACAGGATGAGGGTACAATAATATTGTTACTGGTAATTTAAAATTATGATAAATTTAGAACATGTACTCTTTGGTGAAATACAATGTTAAAGTTTTAAAATATTAAGGCTGCATGATATGACATAAAATCTCTATTTTACCTGAATGACGCTATATTAACGATAACTTAATTTCTATCTGATTTTCTTTTTTGTCCTCATATTTCATTGGTATGGTTTGTACTGTAAATAGGCTCAAATATTGAAGGTGACATTTTTTTTATAATTCCAAAGAGCTTACTTTTTTTTAATTTTTAAATAATTAAACGAAACACACAAAACTATTATGACTATATATTAAAAATGTATAAAATTGAAATGAAAGCCCACCTTGCTTGAAATGAAAAGGCCATATGAAAAAAGTCACATTTTGTTTTATAAAAAGTATTGAAATTATTGTCATGGGAAAAATACGTCGATAACAGCTTCAGATTTTGATGTCGATACATTTTTTGATTAATCATCCAGCCCTATGAAATATGTTATACTATTAAAAAACTGTATATTATCGTTGTTCCTGGGGATAAAAAAAAGGTTGAAATCTTTATAGTAGCTAAAGAAGAACCTGGATTGTAGGTGGAAGTAAACAAGCTGGCGTTTCACTTAAAAACTTCCATGGAATGTAAGTAAAGTAAGCATGTAAAATGTTACTTTTTTATTGCTTCTGCCAGGAAATACAATATCATGCCCATCATGTGGAACCTGTTGCTTGTGGCAAATATGACTTATTAAATGCCATTAAAACAAAGGTTATATTATATAAATTTGGCTCTTCTTTATCTCAACTGAATCTGCAGGTTCTGCTTGCCAGCTGAATTATTATGGTGCAACCATGGTGTAATAAAGCACCTTTTTACACGGTGAGTATGGTATAGTTTTCTCTTATGTACACAATATGGACACTGTTATCAGAATTCAGTGATGCACATTTGAAGAACTTTACCTAGTGGTTGTCCGGCGATGACCCTGGCGTTCTCCCCACCCACGGCTGCCCTGGCATTCCTCTTGCTGGCGTACTGAACAAAGGCGTAGCCCTTGTGCACAGAGCAGCCCACAATCTTTCCGTATTTGGCAAAGATGGCCTCGATGTCGGCCTTGGTTACCACAGCCGTGTTGAGGTTGCCAATGAAGACGCGGGAGTTGAGGGAGCGAGGGTCATTCTTGTTGGTCACGTTGCTGGTCTGGGTCTTCCCAGTCATCCTAGTCCTGCAGCACTGCCTGCTGGGAAACACAGTTGCACACTGCTCAGAAAGCCAGGGGCCCATTTCAGAAAGCAGGTTTAGTCAAAACTCAGTTTGTTAGCCCTCGATGAGGGAAACTCTGGGTTTTCTGTTTCAGAAAGGGAGGAAAATCAAATCTGAGAGAGAGCGGTAACTCTAGCCTGTTCCAGAATAAGAGGTAACTTAACCTCAGAGTCTGGGAACTTAATCTGATCGGGAGCAGGTTTTCTTAGAAACCTTTTTCTTAGAAATCCTTTAAATAAACCTTGAGTGTCTCTCATTCTCCCCCCTCTTACACAGCGCTCTTTCTTTTCCTCATTCATTCATTCAGTTTGTGTCAGACGCATTTTAGCGCAGTGTTGTCATCTGCATGATTAAAAAACCAGGGTTGGTTTATTAACTATATTAGGCAGATGAGAAAACGTTTTTTCTTGAACACGACTTTTCCTTTTGTCAACGATCCCGTTGATGAAAGAGCTGTATTACTTTCCAGAGAGTTAAACATACATCGGGAGACGATATTGAGGCCCGACTAGATGTATTTTCATTTCCAGATAACTACCTATTTGAGAGTTTTTTTCTCACAGTCCATCAGATATGTAGATACCTTATCCGTCCTCATATCACTAACGTCAACCATCGTGGACATGCTTTTGTGTCCCGGCAAATTTTTTGTGTCTCATTATGTTTTTCGCAAATGCCAAGCCGTCAGAAAAGTGGGCCTCGCTCTTAAACGTGTTTTAAACGTTTTTGTTGGTTCCCTGACCACAGACCAGTGAGAGCCATTAAAAATAATTAAATGATTTTAAATTACAATTCTGTTACAAGTCCAATGTGTGGGAGTTTCTCCTATCTAGTGTTGAGATCATATATTGCAATCAACTCTCTCGCACCACGCAGTTCAAAATACGTATTACAGCTGCGGTAGCCTTCCCGCTTCAAAAAGCCAAGATGTCATTTACATCTTCATCCAGCTTTACCTCCGGGGATCAGGTCCGTCTGTTTAATTTTTATTAATTGCGAAATTTGATCTAAAGATTTGGTGAGTACTACGAACTGTCTTGTTGGTGTTAGCCATGTTTTCTTCTTCAAACTTGCAGGGGCAGGGAAGCGACCACACCCATTAGTAGCACCTGTGACTTTATGAAGTGACAGCAAAAACGTGAAAGGCAGAGCAGTATATCCTGTAGGTACCTTACCAGCTAACGTATTTCAAGATGGTGCATGAACATGTAGCGTCTATCCCGGTTCATGCAAATGCAAATGTAAAATTTCAAGCCAGTAGGAATACTTGGAGGTAATGGTGGTGGTAAAATTCATGAAAGTGACAAGTTTGTGAACGGGCAACACAGATTTGGACAATTGAAAATGTTACACACTGGACCTTTAATGACATGGTGCTGCAACCTCACAATGGGATTGGTAGTAGTTTGCTTTACAGGATTGCACCTAAATTAAGTTATAGGTGTCATACCATTCCGGTTTTCACTAGTAATGTCATAGGTTACCTGTGATTAAACATGAAATTAATACACTACATCAGAGCTTACGCATTGACTCGAGGAGCAGTTTTCTCCCACACCTATCCTTACTTTTTTTTTTTAAACAAAACATATATTCAAACTCACTGTATGTGCGCATGAGTAGTTCCAGTTCCAGAGGGACAAAGTATGCTGACCAGTTTTTTTGTGGTTGTTGCCATGGTGAATCGTAGTATCATGGCTCCATTCATGCTGCCTTTTTACAGTGGTGGTGCACATGCTTAAATATGAGTCAACCTACTCTGAGTTGCTTGAACCAACTAAAATCAGCTGTGCTGGAAGTGAAACCTCAGAGGTTCCCATCTCAGGGTTAATCAGCTCACAATAAGACTCAGAGTTTGTTAAACCTCCTTCCTGAAAATGGGCCCCCGGAGGGTTAGACTGTGGAGGTTACACACAGAAAGCCAAACAATGAGCACCAGTGGGCTGTATACTTAGATACCATTCCGAGCTAAAAACAGTAGCACAACATTGTTGTTGTTATTGTTGTTATTTTTCTACTATTTTTTCGGCATCCATTTAACCCCAACTAGATAAATGTGCTCTAAAAAGCATTTTAAGATATGCCACGATATTTTTACCCAACAGCACCAATGGTCACAGCAAAATGCTTGATTTATGGCATACTATTTTATCATTTGTTTATAATAAAAAACCAGACAGCAATAATTTAAATGAATCATTTCTGGCTGCAACCATCAATATTTCAATGTTTCAAATAATGTGTCATTGACTTTATTTTTCCAAACAATTGGTCCATAAAAAGTCCGAAGTGAAAAATGTAATTTCCCTTAAACGCTCCCTAAAGTCTTCAAACTGCCAATAGTTTTCTGTCTATTGACCGTTTGATTATTCAACAAATTGTTGCAGCTCTACTCCAAATTGCTAGTTTTGTCCAACAACAACCCTAAAACTGACCAAAATTCAATTTACTATCATATAGGACTAATACAGCCAGAAAATATTCACATTCAGAATCCAGAGCCAGTGAATTTAGGATGTTTTTGCTAAGTAAAAATGACTTAAACAACCAATTATATTATGATCAATTATTTAAAACGTTATCCATTAGGTTTCTCAGCTAATTGATTAATGAACAGGTCTTTAACTTAAGAGGTGGCTATCCAGTGCTCTCCACCTGTTCTTTAGAACCTGAGCCCATGTCTACCTGCACTGAGGTCCAGGGAACATGGAGGCAGAGGTGCAAAGATGTCTGCAGGAGGTGAGAGGAACTTGCTCACATGGCAGGTTCAAACATGTGAATTCGACAAATTTCACAATATAGGAGAAGTGTGTTCCCACATTTAAAAATAACACAAGAAGTCGCAAGAGTGTTGACTCAGTGTTTCGCATGTTTTTTAGTTTCCTCCACCTGCAATGTCTTTACATGTTGCTCGAGCATCTTCCAGGTAATCCAAGTATTTGTTCTATATATTAACTCTTGGTGGACAGTAACTTACTCAAGTACTGTATACCTAAGTACAATTATATTAAGTATTTCTATTTTATGCTAATTCTATTACAATTCAAAGGGAAATATTGTAATTCACATATTGTGATTTTAATTTTAAAAACACATGATAAGATTGTGTAATACAACACATTTTTTATAATTAAACCAATGGTTCCCAACCTATTTGGCTTGTGACCCAACACAACAAAGCAATGTGTAGTTGTACTACTGTTACGACCCAAAGTGGTCTAGGGTGGGAGAAGGCAAACAATTTAAAACAATAAACCCGGGACAGAAAACAAATGGTAAATAAGGTAATTTTATTATGTCCGCACAACAAAACGCAACTTAAAACAATCTCCAAATGGAAGACAAACATAGGCACTTCATCACAGATTCGATTCAGAGCAGATGACACAGCAGCTCCAGCACGTCTCTGCCCACTCTTTACTGGCTTCCACGGAAGCCTCACCCCAGCACACGGCCATGCTGCCCTCCGTTAAGCGATCAGCTGATCAGCCTCAGCTGCAGGCCTGTCGTCAGCAGCACACACCTACAGAGAATCACACACTAGCAGACAATACACATAATACAACATGGCACGTGACATCCCCTCTCATCAAAGCGAACGCCTTCCTCCCTTTGCACGCCCATGGAGCACCATCACAAATCACAGATTACAAGTTCACCATCAGTTCATCGGCACCCTCACTCACACTCCGGTTTAAGCAAAAGATCATTCATGTTCCCCAAAACTAATCCCAACCATGGGACAGTGCGTCAGCGACAATGTTGTTAGCTCCCTACTTGTGTTTGATGCAAATGTTGTTACTCTGGGCCAGGAGTAGGCCCAGCACATCAAGTGCTGATTGCTGTTGTGCAGGCAAGGCAAGCAGGTTTTGTTCAGTGTATACAGTGACTGTATATAAACTGCATCTTACATGCACGTCAAAGTGATGTAGGGCCAGGAGCATTGCTAAAGTCTCTTTCTCAATGGTGGAGTAGTTCGGCTGATGACGTTTGAACTTGGTGGAAAAGTAACAAACAGGATGACACACATCCCCATCACCGTCCTGCAACAAGACAGCACCAGCTCAAGTGGCACTACAGCGCTACAAAGGAGAGACCTAGCAGAGTAAGAAGCGTGGTCGCACTCATAATTCAACCCAAAAGGAACCACAGGACTGCACAACCTGGTCAGAGGAGCAGCTACTACCAAGATGTTCTTACAGAAACAGCGATAGTAACCTGCCATGCCTAAGAAACTCGCCTAGTGCTGAGCACTGGTAGCGACACAACCGCAGCCAACTACTCATCATTGTACGCTGTATGAACTGGTAGGCTGGCCGTCACTAAGTCTACGTAGACAACTTCATTTGTATATTTTTCTATACAAGGCCATGTTGGGTAAACTGCCGACATATTTATGTAATCTCCTCAAGCTGAATTCCAGCCATTTTCATCTCCGTTCCACCAGGTGGCGCTCTTTCCAGGTTCCAAGGGTTTTTACTGAGCTGGGGAAGAAAGCCTTCTCTTACTTCGCTCCATGGTCTTGGAATAATTTGCAAAACTTGCTCCATCTAAATGATCTGGTCCCATTACATGAATTTAAGGCCATGTTAAAATGTCATGTAATTAAAAAATTTAACTGCCACATGTGACCTGTTCCTTTCCTCTATGTGTGATTTTTGTCTATGCTGTATTTTCTGTTTAAATTGTAACTGGTGTGCCGTCTTAGCCCGGTCTCCCTCGAAAAAGAGATTTCAATCTCAAGGGACTTCCTGGTTAAATAAAGGTTAAATAAAAAAAAATAATTTAAAAAAACTTAGCGTCCACAAACCGGACCTGCACCTGCTTACCAAGGTAGGTGACAGTGGCCTAAACTCACACTTGGTCAAGTTAAGGGTAAGCGAGGCGTCCGCCAGCCATTGGAATACAGTTTCTAGACTGGACATGTGACTCTCCCACTCACTGGAGTAGACCACTACATCATCAAGATACACGCTACAGTCAGGTACATCTCCTAATACATGCTGCAGTAGGCGCCGAAAAGTGGCAAGTGCATTCTTCATGCCGAACGGCATCACAGTGTACTGCATAAATGCATAAGGAGTAACAAAGGCAGAGATTTCAGAAGCCCGCTGTGTCAAAGGAACCTGCCAGTATCCTTTGAGCAGATCAAGCTTTGAAATACACACAGCTCAGTCATCAGCCGCACACACCTGGAGAGAATACACCTAATACAACATGGCCCGTGACAACTACCTTGTCATTTTTTAGATGTCTATGACATATTTCCCCTCTTAAGGTCTTACATGGTTTCATTTAAAAAAGCGTTTATGCACAAAGAGGTGAAATTATCCAATATTTTACATAAAAATATCATCATATCATGATCCCGTCAAATCTGTCCCGTGACTGTTTGGAAGGGCCCGGCCCTGAGGTTGGCAACCACTGGACTAGACTATCTACTGTAAATATAAAGTATAAAGTACAAGTATAATGTATAACGTAGTTTAAACCAAATCCAATTCAAACAACTACAACAGTGCCCATTCCTGCACCAGAATTAACAATCTAATAATGTCATGTATAATAAAATATCAGGCACAAGGGACAATTTACTGCAGAACTACTACACATACTTTTACTTGAGTGGGATATTGAATGCAGGACTTTCACAAGTACTTTTGCATTGTTGTATTAATACCTGTTTTAAAGGACCTGAATATTTCCGAATATTCCTAAAAAAAACACACACACCGTGACAGCTCCATTATTGTCAAATAGAAACCAAGTCAACAGAGAGGATCTAAGGATTTAGTTGGACACAAATTAATTACAACCTCCCTGCAGGCTGCACTGTTTGTTCAAATAATGCTACAGTCCTCTGAGGGGATCAGGAAGTGTCACCATGGCAATACATTTGGCAAATCCACTCACAGATGAATGAAATACTCTCAGGTTGTTGCTTCTTAGAGTTCCCTGTTGGTGATTATTTTAGATTGTCTATCTTTCCAAAATGAGGCTTTTAGACCAAGATTCCACAAATTGTGTTAAACACACATCATTATTATCACCACAGGAGAGGCTCTTATAAGGCTGGAAGACATCTTAGTGGTTAGCACTGTCACATTACAGAAACAAGATTGGGTTTTACATTAGAGCTGAAACCATTAACAATTAATTAATAATTTGATCAAAGTAAAATGCTGGATATAATTTCCTTAGAGCTCAAGGTAACATTTTAAAATGTCTTATTTGCATAGCACTTATTTCGATGTCTTACTTGTGCTACTCAGTGAATTGACCAACAGCACTGTCAAATACCCAAAAGTATTCGGTCTATAATTATGCAGGACAGAAAGATGTCGTTAAATGTCCACACAGACAACAAAATTGTACATGCACTCTGTGATCGTCTCCCATGTCACTTACTGTTTACCCGTAGTGTTTCATCTCTGAAACCTCTACAATCGCTTTACAAACGAACTGTTAAACTTCTTGACAAGAAACCAAGCATTTCTCATCATTTTCCAATGCTGCAAAAACACAGGTTTCTAAACTGGGAAAACATGCTCAAATATTCAAATCTATGTCTTGTCTATAAAATTATTCACAGTTTATCAACCCCTCCTTTCCACCAGTTTGTCAACATTTGTTCATCCGATCAGAGCAGAACCAGAGGTACAGCGGAGATTGTATCATTCAATTCAGGAAGTGTATTTGGCCAAACTACTTTTTCTGTTCAAGCTGCCAATTAGTGGAACCTCAACCCCATAACCGTCGGACAATTAAATACTTATAGTTACAAAAATGGCTCATTGACAATCAGAGCTGTCAACATTACCATTAACTGTTAGACCTGCTCTTGCTGCCCAAAATGCCAACCAGTTAATCCAATCAATCAAATCCAAGCTTGTCTCTACCTTTGAATAAACCTCAGCTCTGGCACCTAACCCAGCCCACAGAGTGACTCATGGATGTGAAGGCACTGAATGGCTTCTTTTAAAGGAAATGTACAGAAGTGAGGCCATTAAACGGTCGATTAAGCATGTAAGATCACATTTTTAAGCAGATTTAACATCAGAAAATGCTAATAGCCTTATTTAACCCCATGTTGAGCTAGGATAGAGCCAAATGAAAGCATAGGATTTTTGCTCATTAAATACTATAATATTATAAATGAACAGTGTTTGGTTAGAAAGACTGCGGCCAGTCAGCTTCGTCCTTTTGTCCAAATATGGTCACTTCTGGCTCCAAAAAAACAAGAGTCTATATGGTTCGGCCTGACACAAACCAGAGGGGCAACAAACCCCTTAGCTATGATTTATTCACAACACATTACAGAGTCAAGTGAGTAATTGCTTTTTATAAAGTATATAGTTGATGAAAGTTATATTCACATTCTAATTTAAATAGAAGTGAACAAAAGAAATTATTTCCTATGCATATTCATACCTGTCGAAAGCATAGAAATGTGGCCAATATGTACAGTAGAGTCACTGGTTTCTTATCTTTGTTTCTTAGAGTCAGAGTGTGGGTATAAAAAGCAATCAGCTCAGCATGTTACCAACCAGTAATTATGCTTAAGAATTACTCCTTAAAGCCCTCTTACATGCTTCATTAACATGTAACACTGACACTAAATAAACTAAATTAAATTTAAAAAAGACATCGTTAGGTCTCATGTATTAAGAGTTTATGTGAGGCTGTGGTCATTATGGCCTTTATGTGTTTTGAGATGCATGCAATAAATATTTAAGCAATGTTTCCTGACAGGCTGTGGTATGTTGTGATTCAATCACAGCCAAAGGGGTCTTGTTCGGCCAAAGCAGAAACTTCCCATCCTAAAAAGAAAAGCCAATGCAAAAGTGCCTTAAACCTGCATGCTATCTAATTTCTAGCAAGGCGAGACACCACTGGTTTCAAAAAGAAGTCTGATTGTATGGAAGTCTATGAGAAAATGAGGCTACTTCTCACTTAATTACCTCAGTAAACATTTTCTAAATGAGTTTATGGGCTCAATCATCAGTTTCAAGTATTTCAAGACAATACAGTAGCATTTAGTAAATTATGGTCCCGTTTATGTAAAAAATTGACAAGAAAGCAGTGCATGCTTTAGGGCGTGGCTGCACACCAACCTGTCAATCAAGTAATACAGAGACTTAACAGTGCTAACCATGACCCTGTGTACAATAAAAGTAGCTGGGTACTTGATTTGGGTGTTTGACCATCTTACTGTGTGTTTTCAATACATAAAAGTTGATTGGAACATTTTTTAACTAAAACTGTCTTTTCTAGCGTTCGGTAGCACCTTGCCAACCAAAGCTAGCTAGCTAAGGCTAGTGTAAGCTGGTACCTTAAGGGAAAATCCGTCAATTTTCTGTGTGCTGCCGTACATGCAGATGAATGGCACCAATGTTTCATGTTTGACAGCTCCATGTTTAGTGGCTTTGAAGAGAGCATAGACAACGGACTCAGTTTCCCATTGGAAAGGTCTGTCTGGTTGGTAGCAACCAAACAACCAACTGTCATCCGATTCTAATTCAGATATTGCTTAACTCTGATTGGTGTAAGTATGACATCACCTTTTTTTATTTGAGACCCACCCACCCTTCTGACCAGTGGGAAGAGCACAGGTAAAAGAAGAAGAAATACAGAAATTCCTAATGTGAAATAAACAAAACTGTACAGTAAGCGTGACGCTACTGTAAACAATTAGCTTAACTTGGCCTGAAAGCTTGGAGCTAAGGAAAACAGCTGGCATAGTGCGGCTCTCTACAAATATCTACATTTAATCTGTATAAAAGCTGGAGTGTTAAAACTACAAGTTGTAGTGTAACAGGGGTTTAAATGTGTGGGACTATTTCTTGAGTGGGCACACGTTGGTTTGTTGTTCAGAATGAACAAAGAAGATTAAACATGTTATTTGGTGAGCTGTAAAGGTGCCGCCAGACAGATTGTTGTCCTTTCACAGCCAAACTAGCTGTTTCCACCTCTCTCCAGTCTTTGTGCTAAGCAAAGCTAGCTGTCTCCTGGCTGCTGTTTCATACTTAATGCATAAATGAGAGTGGCATTGATCTTCTCATGTAAAGCAAATAATTATACTTTTTTTAAATGTCAACCAATTGCTTTAAGTTGCAAGAAAATGTAAAAGTGAAGGATTTCATTCTTTTTTTTTATAAGACCGATTATATCCACTCAGTATTAAAGCTAAAGAAAAATCTTTGTTGATTTAAACAACCTTCTCTAATGCCCGAGGACACAAAACAGCTATAAACCAGAAATAAACAGTACACTGCTTTTAAAGTGTCTTTAGTGTGTCTTTTTTACATTTCAAGGCTGATGCAAACTGGCTCATGGACACAAGACATTAGCTTGACTAATGGTTTGTAGTTTTCTACAAAGACTGTAAACTTGTCAAACTTATAATACTACTCTTACGTGCACTGAACTCATGCTCTAAATAACTGCACTTCGCAGCTGGTAGAAAATTTCAACTACAGGCAATCAATGTCTATCATGTTTCTTTCCCCATGCATCATCTTACATTAACACCCCAGAGATGCTGCAGCATTTATTCAATTTTCCACAATTACATGTTTTAATAAAAATGGTAACAAGATATTCTAGTTCACTCTAAATGGCAAAAAAGAGACTTCAAAGACTTTTTTTTTTTTCTTACAATATTCATGGGTCTCTAAGATCCTCAAAGCCTTTTAAGAAGAATGTGAGGCATAACTGCTGGCAAACGCTGGTGGAAACATTCCAGACCAGAAAACACACTCACACTGAAACATTCATTCAACATTCACATTCAAGCCAGCCTGATTGGAGGCAAGATTGGAGCAGAGAGTGAGGTTTGGGTTCGTCCTGGCACGCTTAATGCTCCAAAAATTAATGCTAAATAAAATCTTCATGCGTCAGTGAAGCTCTGAATGCATCCAAACTCATCATGCCATGTTTTTACACACAGAGATGTTTTGTTTGTCTGTTAAAATTCTTTTTTGCAGAGGTTCCAAGTGTAAGTATTTTAATAGATCCTCTTTGGTCCTTTCACACTGACTGTCAGGGGCTTCAGAGTCTGAATCTCCAGAGATGAAGAAGGAAGGAACTGGTAAAAGTAATCATTTTAGCACTTCCGCGCTCCCTGATCTCTCCTTACTGACTTGTGCTCCCGTCAGGGTAAAAAAAACAACAACGCTTCTTTCAATATGACAAATATATATGGGATGTGAAGGATACATTTAGGCCAAACTCACTCTCTGCTGCTTGAATGTTGCACTGCAGCATTTTATCTTTAGCGATTGGACAGTGTAGCATCTAGCCTCCGGAATCAGACGTCTCTCAAACTGAGTCTCAACTTTTTGTGCCTCCCTGGAAAAAATGTGTCTGCATAAGAGAATGAAATATGGGTCTATATAAGCCAGTTACTTTCAAAAAAAAAACTTCATTCTTTTGAATGACTGCCAGATGCATTACAAGGGAATAAATGTGGACTGAACTCTAATTACATTTTTATACAGTCTAAATTTATGCCCTGTGCTGAAGTGCAGGTACGTGTTATTTTTGATCTTTCTACTGTTCTGTAAGAACATATGCAGGGTAAAATGAGAGGATTTATCAAATACTGCTGTGAATAACAGAAAAGCAGAAAATAATGCTAAAATCACTCGATGAAACACCCACTGGGATATTTTATAGCTAGAATAATGATTTTAGCGAACTGCTTAATGTTTCAAATGTTAGTTGCAGAAAAGTATGAACCACCGGTATAACAAATGTAGAACTTACACAAAGACTAAATAATGTGCTTAATCAAAATTAGTACATTAAAATTACATGTTGAGCAGAGAATCAAGCAGCATTATGGCTGGATGGTATTTAATCACAAAACACAAGGAATTAAACTCTGAAAAGAATTGGTAAAAATCAACCTTAAAAAAGAGCCTTGTACAGATGTTAGGGAGTTAGCATAAAGTGGCTGTGTAACAACAACACTGTACTGATGTCCTTTTATTAACCCTTTCTCACCCTTGTTCATTTTCCGCCTGCTCCCTCGCAGTCATAAATTACTCAGCTAATGCCCCACCAGCAGCAGCTATTGCTGAATCGTTCCAAGACCTCAATTAGCAATTAAGGGCCTAATGAATAGAGGTCCTTTCTGGGCCATTCTGCTCCCAGCCCAGAGGAGCCCAGTGGAATCTAATCTCTCCTGCAGGAGTTGTACAGTGAACACTGGCTAACGGTGCAGAGCAGATAGAGAATAGCCTGTTATTTCCCATAATCAGCAACTAGTTTTGCAGTTTTAAGCCCTGTTTACTGTGTGTACTGTGCCTAGAATGTCTTTTCTGTGAATCTCAACAAGGACAGATGACTGTCAAGTACAATTTTTTATTTCCTCCGTTCCTACACTCCATTACCTTCTGCATAATACCTGTCTTGAGTTTGAATTTAAGAAAGAAAGGGGAAACATGTTAACAAAAGGAGAGAGATAAAAAGGCAGAGAGGGAAATAAAAGGTAGTGAGATGGAAAGAGGGAATGAGAGAACTTCAAAAAAAAGGAGAATGTAAGAAAAAGACATTTGCAATGTCAATCATCTTCAGGGAGCTCAGGCCTCAGACCAGAATATCAAAGATGAAAATACAGGCATACATCATGTGGTAGGTAGGTAGCTTGTAAATTATTACTGTAACGCTATCCTTTTATGGTACTATTCTATCAGCCTTTTATCATTTATATATTTTTTATACCTTTAATGAAGTGTAAGGCTATGTTTTACATATGAGACCCCAGAGGTATAGACATAGGTTCAGTCATATACACTCCAGTTTCCATCAGCTTTATCCACCTCCCCCCATGTGAATTTATGGAGGCTCACTGAAGCATAGCGACTAAAGGTAGATGATCTCGTACCTAAAATGAGTTGTGCCGTAATCTGATTTGAGCAACCTATAGCCTCAAGCAGCGATGACAGCTGGGAGATAAAAGCACAATGTGACCTATACAGTGAGATGGGATGAAGCCATATCTTTGGAAGACATTTTATCTTTCATCTTAAAATAATAGCAGGGCTGATTTTCTCGGCAATCAGGGCATTTGTGGGTGATTTTATTATCTATCACACACCTGATATTTGAGGTCAGTGTGTATCCTTTGGACAACTTAAAACTCTATTCACTTGAAATTTTGTACACAGTTACAACTGTTACAAAAGGTGATACACAAACACTTCTTGGGTGTTTTTTAAAGGCTCCTGTTGCTTAATTGGTTCCACATGGCACATTTACCATGTTTTATTTTTACCAGCAGATTTTGCCAACTACTTTGCTTCAGAGATGTTCTATTGCATCACCTTGTATTATGCTGCTGCCTTCTGAATTCTCTTAAAAGTTCATTTGGAGACTTTCCCATTCTCACACTGTGGAAAACACACAGAGTGAAGGATTACTACCTGCATTCATATGTGTATTTGGAAAAGAGGGAGAAAAAGACTCCACCTGCTGTTGTGTTAGGGAAGACCACAGAACCACTCAAGGGCATATGAACATATGCCACGCTTTCACATGTCTCTTGGCACAGATATATTTCTTCATTTCCTTAATTTTTCTCTTGTGTGAATGCCAAATATAGCGTCTGCTCCACTAGGCTAAAGTAACTGGGTTACTAGCTGTGAGTAATTAGCAAATTTTTGGTGTATGGCACCAGAAAGCTGTAGAGTGACATGGAAAGTCATACTGAGATAATGATTTGGGGCAGGACTAACAGTGAGGGGGAAACGTTAAAGGTGAAAGTAGGCAAGAGGCCGTACACATAGGGAGGAGTACTCAAATATATACATCAAGTCAAACTGAACATGCATAATAAAAAGTGTCCTAAGTTTGAATGCTACAATGTCTCTAAGATTGTATTATATTTAATTCCAAAAATAATTAGTAGTTTAAATGGAAACAATTGGCTGTGGTGTGCTATTGAACATTACAAACTGGCAAAGTTTTTAGTTTTTTGTACAGTGGTCAGACAAAATGACAGTAGAGTGAATATATGGTACATCAAAACTGGGAAAATTAAAACACTGTGGATTTAAGTGCAAATAAACATGCACTGTGATAGGAACAGGAAAGATCCAGAAAAAAACAAAAAACACCAGTTTTGTGTCTTGATGACCATTGGCTCCTTAGTTGATATATATATATATATATATATATATATATATATATATATATATATATATATATATATATATATATATATATATATACACAAGCACACACTACCGGTCAAACTTTTGGGGTCACTCAGACATTTCCATTACAGTCCATTGTAGACAGAATACCAGCTGAGATCAGCTTTGTTGTTTTTTTTCAACCAGGGCAGGAGTATTCAGATTACATTAGGTTCTTACATAATTGCAAAAAGGGTTCCCCAATATTTTCTCAGTTAGTTTTTTAAAATGACATCAGATTAGTAAACAGAATGTGCCTTTGGAACCTTGGATGAATGGTTACTGATAATGGCCAATGTAGATATTGCATTAAATATCAGCCACACACTCAGATCAGCTGGTATTCTGTTTATAATGGAATGTAATGGAAATTTGAAAGTGACCCCAAACTTTGACCAGTAGTGTGTGTAAGTGTGTGTGTGTGTGTGTGTGTGTGTGTGTGTGTGTGTGTGTGTGTGTGTGTGTGTGTGTGTGTGTGTGTGTGTGTGTGTGTGTATATTTATGTATGGAATTTCAAAACAGGTACACCTGACCATATAATGCAATCCAATCAAATGTTCAAGCAAAACATGCCTAATTTTGTGTCTCATTTTTTCTTTCAGAGGGGTCTTCATTCAACTGGTAGAGTGAAACTGGTGTTTGTCAAGCAGCAATTACAACTAATGTTTACATTCATAGATTTATAGTGGTAGTGCCCTCTAGTGATGGATGGTGGATGGGTCAAACAAACACAGGACTTTCACCCAGGAGACTGGGGTTTGTGTCCTGTTTGAAAATAAAAGTTACCAATGAGTTTCTTTTTACTTTACGGAACAAACAGAACAAACAGAGCTAGGTCACCCACGTCACATACATAACAGGAATTAAAGTTACGTCTGATTTTGACCCAAACCACAAAGTAATTGTGGGTCCTAATAGGGCTGGACCCAAATGTTGGACTGTTTGAATAATACTATAATAACAGAATCCTTTTTCATGGGATTCAGCGAGTTTGTCTGTCTGGTAACCTGACAAAATAACACGTTCCAATCCAATACTCTTGTAATAACAACTACATTCATTGAGCTTATGGTGTTTAATTTTCATTGTTGGGGATGCTTCAGAGATGTGTTTCCGCAGTGTAAGTGTTCCTGTTATTTTGTTCAATAATAGCAAAATTATGCATTGTATACTAGACATCAGTCCTATCAATTTAAGGTTAATTCCAGTTCAGGTTAGAAGAAGACTAAAATGTGCTTTAAAAGTTTAAAAGATACAGGAACTTATTCAGAAAAAGTGTTATCTTATCTAAGGTAATACCTTTTTTTAGCCTTTTAAATGGGGGATGGAGGGTACAGAGCTTGGAATAGTTCAGAATGAGACGTGCTGTGGAGAGGACAGGGGTTAGTGAGTGGAGCCACTCCAGACTTCCAGGCAAGAATCAGCTTGCTCCAGCTGCCAGAGTAATAAAGTGTTGGCAGCTGTCCATGGTGCTGAAATCAACCACTGTCTTTTTGAATGGAGAATAAAAAGAGCTGGCACTGGTGCTGAGATGCTGATGCTGCTAGGGTAATGGCATGTCTCACAATAGAGCTGAGCATCAGGTGCATACCATTGTTTATCCAAACTGCTGCTTTCCAGTGGCTGACTCTGTATTGAAAAAAGTTTTCAACATGACTAATGCAGGCGTGGAACATAACATACAGATCCAAGAATAGCAGATTTAATAGGGAACAGTGGGTATAATGCAACATGCATAATGTAACACAGAACTGTTCTATGTGATGTGAATATCTACGGGTGTGTGTGTGTGCTTGTTAATTTTATCAGACAAAATCCCACGTCTTCACACACAGGCATGCCATTTTCTTTCTTTTTGTCTGTCTACAGCCTCATCTGTTTTTTCTTCTTTGTTATCTTTTACATGCAGGGATATAAAAAGAAACCGAGACTCGCATTCCAAATATGCTCTTTGACCTATGGTCTGAAAGCTGGAGCAGCTCTAAAATGTTTCTTAAAGAAGATGGACTCTGTGGTGCGTGACTTTGAGGCAGCCCACATCGTACACTTGCTAAGGGTCAATGATCATCCCAGCCCACGGGTGCAGAAACGTAAAGACAGGCCTGGACTGGACAGAAACAGATTACTGACTGGTCCAGAAAAACTTTGTTCTTTCCTTCCTCCTCTCCTCTGTTAGTGATTCAGTGCATGCGTGTATAGGCTGGCTATTCCAGAGCCAGCCTCCCACCTCATCCCTAGTAAGAGATAAGTATTGTTTGCGAAAAGCAGCACATTTCATGCTCAGCTTTCCCCACCTGTTCCCTGACCTGCAAAGTCTGAAGGCTGGAATAGCTGTCAAATGCCTTCACCCGTATCCTTCGAGGATGATTGAAAGGAGGTTTTGTCTCATAACTGTTTTGAAAGCATCTCTTTTTCAGCAGAGCACAAAAACAAACTTTGGTCAAGAATTTTAAAGAGGTGATTCCAGCGGTCATTTAAAAGGGTAATGTCACTGGTCCTTTTGTCTTTTAATTGCAGGAGAAATTGTGTTTTTTAATGTGTTGCCTGCAGGTTAGTGGTGAGTTCCGGCTGCATGTCTTCAAGGTCAAACTATTAATCAAATCAATCAGCCTGATTTGCATAATGAACTGCTGCAAAATTGGCCTGGGCCTTGAGGACCCCTTTCAACCCTCTCCTCCCCACTCGGCATCAACTCATTCAGCCAGTTTAAGTTCCCAAGCTTCTCTGTCATTCTGGTTTTATTCTGTTTCGTTTTGCACAGCAGTCATTTGCATTCATAGATTTTCCATAATGAAAGGCAAACTTTTTTCTATCATTTTTCCTTAGTCCTCATAAGAAACAAGAATATGGATTTCAGATGAAAATGTCTTTAATGTGACTTACTGTTTAATATGTGTTTCTGCTGAGTTTTGAAGTCACATCTAATTTCTTAAAGAATCTAAAACTAATTAAATACAAATCCAGCTATATGTTCAAGATATCCATTTTGCAAAACAAAAGTTCCCATTTGCTCGTTAAGGTTGCATAAAGAAGTGCGAAGAAACCACAAAACAAAACAAAACAAACTCCAGCAAAGTGAAATTTCTCACCTATTAGAAAAGCAAAATCCTCAAAGATGAAAATCAAAACAGTTATTTTTGCGCCGGCGGAGACGTACAGCCTCCAACCCCAGAGAAACACTGCAAGATCAAAGGAAAGCACCAAAACCCAAATCACACCGAAACAAGCCATGATGAAAGAGACAAGGGCTGGAAATAAGCAAAATGTGGGGATAACAACAAGTGAGCTTGTAAAGAAGCTGCTTCGGGAAGAGAAGAGGAAAAGAGAGGAGGAAAAAAAATTCAAGAGCGTCCGTAATGCACGTAGGGCTATTTCTCAGCGGATGTCGCCGGAGCAACAACACTCAGCATCCAAGATTTAAATCACTGCATGCAGAAAACGAGAAAACATTTCCCATGTCGGAACACCAAGACAAGAAAGGAAGAAAAAGATGATAAAAACGGGCTTAGGAAAATGGCAGTGGAAAATGTAGACTACTCACCGAGCGGGAGTAAAAGGGTTCAATTAAAAAGAAATTGGACGGTGGTGGGTTGGTGGTGTGCAGGCTTGTATTACACACCGAGCCTCTGCGTTCCTTTTGCGCTCTCTATCGCTGCCGGTGGTTGAGTCGTGTAACTCGGGATTGACCAGAGTTTTTGAATCCGTCCAAGCATTTTCTCTAATAGCTGCACCCGAAGGCGTTTAGTGCTGCAGTCTAATGAGTAGGAGCTTTTCTGGTAATGTCATTGATTTTTATGCTATTTTGAGTCTCTCAAAATAGGTTCCAGGTACTGAAAGCTAGCTGACAGTGTCCCAGGAGGGTTCCTTTAGGGTGCACCCCCACCACCACCACCACCACTACCACCACCCTATTGCAGATGTGAATAGGCTAAATGCATACAGTCTAATTATTTTGTAAATCAAATTTAAGTCAAAGAACTAAGTCACAAAGTGAAAGTTAGGCAAGATGATTGATAGACCTACTCAGACTTGCTTGCTTTTCTTGCTTTTCGTACCTTACCTTTTTTCCCCATTATTCAACAATACAGCACTCCTGATTGGTGGGAGGCTGATAACAGCTCCACAGTGGGAACAAAGGGGAGTTCAATTGTCTAAAAGACATTTTTGGGGAGGTTGGCTTGTTACCTTTTTCTGACTTACAAAAGGCATTCAGTCTGCCACGTTCCTCTTTTTTCTTTTACCTTCAGTTAAGATCAGCCCTCAAGGCGTACGGTGTCCCCTGGCAGAGTCATTTCCATTCATCCTATTCCGAAGTTATTTACTGTGCAGCCTAAAAACAGTGGTATGGTGTCTAGGCTTTATCAGTTCTTAGTGACCTCCGGCCACTCTGCCCTTACTATTGAGAAGATCTGGGCACGCGATTGCCCAGACCTGGGTATTGATCTCAACTGGCGTAATGTATGGTCTAGCATTCCAGAAGTATCACCAATCCAGACCGTGATCAGCTTCACTACAATTTCAATCATGGGACAAATAGTATCTCACCCACATGAAAATGCATTACATGAAAATGATGAGTAGCCCATTATCCACTTTCTGTCCAATGAAAGCACAAGGTACTGTACAAATCTTCACATGTTCTGGGAGTGCTTTCCCGTTAAGTTCTGGTCAGTTCTGCAACAATATTGTATCCAAAATGTCCGCCTTGTTTAATGTTACTGTGCCTGTTACTTTCAATATCCTTGATTATGAATGACCTGTCAACATTAAGCTCACTGGGACTCAGAAATGTGCTGTATTTGCTGGACTTACAGCTGCATAGAAAAATGATGAGCATTAATGGGAATAATTTGTTGCAATTATGTCTGTCAGCATTTCCCATTTTATCGCACCTTGTGGCTCATTAAGTTATTTACATGAATTAATAAATTGCTAAACCAATTATCAACATTGCTGAAGGCTGTTATTGTCAACAGATTGGTTGGAAAAGGTTTCCATATAGAATCACAACTCCAGTCTCTTGGTGCTCGCTCATTAAAAATTACTTAACAGATTAATCTACTGAGTTTATACTGAGCCTCATGAGAATATTGATCATCAATGAGGATGTCAAAGCTTGGGGCAGTTCTTAACTAAGTATAAAGCTCAGTTAATGTTGGGCAACAAGTTCCCATACAGCCCACAGGTGAGAATCAGTTTTGATGAAGCATCTTCCAAAACATTAAGGTAACTCCGGGATTTTAAAGGCGCATGGGATTTCTGGTTCTGGATAACTTAAGACTCCAGCTCGGCTTGTCATCATGATTCATTTGATCCTTCTCTGCAAGGTTGACAGCTCCAGGGTTCACACCCGTTCTTGATGGAAACACGAGTGGTCGTGCCGTCAAGGAGGAGCAGAAGTCTTTGTTGCTGTTGCAGCATCTGCGGGTCACATGAGCAAAGGGTCTGTATGGATCAATGGCTTCTCAAGGGGCTAATAGGCAGAGACAGACAGATGCGATGGCAGCATGTTTCCGACCATGCCTCTTTGGGGTATGAATTGCTGGATAGTTTGTTGTTTGTTGTGTATGTGTGTGTGTGTGTGTGTGTGTGTGTGTGTGTGTGTGTGTGTGTGTGTGTGTGTGTGTGTGTGTGTGTGTGTGTGTGTGCCCCTGTGAGTTTATGAGGTGGAATTTGGGATGGTATTAAAATCTCACAATGATGTTATTTGTTTTTTTCCCAGTCGGTTGCATTTGTAAATTCAAACTTTGTAAGTAAAGGTAGGATTGCTAATTGGAGATTTACACAACTAGCTCTATGGTTTATGTGTAAAGTCTCTTACGTTCTTAGTAACCCCTAGCTAGTAATTTTTGTTTAGCAGCTAGATGCTAACTTTGTCTGTTTGACGTTTGATGCCTTTCAGGTAGCATGTAGATGGTTTATCAGAGCTCTTTTGCTGAAAACATGCTATGAGAGTGAAGCGAAACAATAAAGTTTTGGTAATAAAACAATAACAAGCTAAAAGACTCTAAAATGCTCCATAGAGCAGAGGGGAGCTGCAAAGCTAGGGGATAATTCTCTGTGTGATTATAAGTAAGAGCTACAATAAGTAGTCGTGAATATAGCTGCTTTGATGCTGCAAACCGATAAAGTGAATCAGAAGTTTGTAGTGATTGATCAACAGCTCGAGCAAATCAATCCAGCGGTTTTAAAAACACGCCAGAAAAATTGATGCCAAGGCTGTTTTCAGCATTGCATGGTGGCACCGTCAGCCCAGTTATGGGGATATGTTGCCTGTTATTCCTATAGCAACACATCAGAATAGTCTGGGACTTCACTTCAGCAAAATAACTACTATAAAAAGAAAAAGAGTCACAGTCCACTCTGTGCTTAGTGTCACATACAAGTCTCTGAGCAGCTGCCACTCCAGCACAGTGTGACCAAGGATTTCCGTATCTGTTCATCTCTATCCACCTTCTTCCACCCCAACACACATGGTGATTCTCTGGCTGGGATCCCAAGCTCTGTGTGGCTAGTCCAACACAACTGGCAAGCAGCTTGTCTTAGCTGATTCTCTGGCTGACACTCCCAATTCCAAGCCATACAACTGAAGGAAGCAATCACAGACAAGGTGTGTATTTATGTGTATGTGTTGCACGCCGAGTCACTCACTTGTGATTTATTCCAAGCCTCAGGTCGAGTCATGTCTCTGCACTCAGCTGTAATTATAGAGTGGAACAGGACATGTAATGCAACATAATGTAAATGGAAAAGGGACTCATGCTCCGCCCACAATGCATCTCCTTTTCAAACATGAATAGTGCATTAGCAGCAGGGATTCACTATCAACCACAATGATTGGAGCTTTTAAATGCAATTTAGGACATGTGGAAAGGAAAGTGAAAGCAGGTTGCTGAGTGGTGAATACATGTAAACCAAATATGCTTTGTCCTGTTGTAATGATGCCAGTATTATTCGATGTCCTCTGGAAAACAAAAAGCACACTTAATGGAGTCTAAGTTACAGCTCTGAAGAAATTTTGAGTGCTTGTCCTGCCTTGGCTTTTTTTTCCCTCTGCTATTGTTTTTTTTTTGTTCTGTTGAGCTCTGCCCCATTTCTCAGGCATTTCTTTGCATAGCTGCCATTTTTCACAGAAATTACTATGCAAAGAAAGTAATTTGAGTGTCTGCGAGATTCATGAAAACACCATTTGTGCTGCTTACTCAAAAATAATGATTAGACAAAAGGTCATTTACGGATGCAGTTGAGGTGTGTGTGTGTTTGTGTGTTTTGTGTGTTGTTTTGTTGCTTGCATATATGAGTGTGTGGATGTGCAGATCATGTTTTTGTCTGTGGATGTGCCCTGCATGCACGTGACTGATGAAGCGTAACCTTTTAATGTGTTTACACATTGACATTTCCCAAGCTCTGTTATGTTCTTCTGTGAAACTAAACCCTTGACATTCTTGAAGCTCACATTTCCCCGAGCTGCGTGTCCTGTCAGCTCTCATACCATGCAAAGCCAGCATCAACAACATAATTACATCAGCTTCACTATCTCATCTGTCCCCCTGTCAAATCCAAATTCAAGTGAATGATTTTCCTTTAAAAATGTTCCACCAATTGCCTTGTAGGTGACATAATTTGGACATCTCATGATCTTGCTCTGTCCTCGTGGGTGAAATATTTGGTATCTTCGTCATCTTGTCCCTCAGGACTTTGTCAAATACTTATAAAGCGCCATAGATTTCACAAAATGTGTGTATATTTAAAGTATTTCTTAACAGACTTCACTCTCTCTGCATCCATCAAACTTGATCTACGGAAATTTGAGAGAAACACTTACTTTTTAAAATCCAACATCCAGCCTATGATACTGACTTTAATGAGCCCTGACACCTAATGACTGTGGGTTTTAGTCCATCTGTTCATTTGGCTTCCCAATATGGCTGCCCATATGTTGTGGGTCTTCATATCATATTGTGAATTAACCTGGCAAACACTGTGATTCACCTCATGATATGATTATTCTGAACAAAATGTGGAGATTTAACTTCTCTTGACATTGATATACTGAAAGAGTTTAAGATTGTAAAGCTCCACTGATCAATATTTTTATGTCAAGAATAGTCCGAAATGACTGCAAGCAAATTGTAATGTGTAGCTTGGTAATCCCAAAGAGAATTATTTCCTGACTCTACAGTGTCTATTTGTAACTTTACTGTTTTGGTTTATTCTCACTGCTCTCATCAACCTCTATTCCAGATGCAGCAGGCAGCTGTTTTCAGCAAAGTGATCTCTAAATATACCATATGCTAAGTATCAAACAGCAGGCCTGACACGCTTAGAGACTAGCTGGTGGACAAAGTGGAGCGTCTAACACCTAAAGAGACAGTTATTGCCCTCAGGAGTTGGTGGAGACCAAAAACAGACGTAAAAGAGAGAGAATATTAGACTAACAGTAGATTCATCAGGTGGCCAGAAACAAATACTGTAGTCTGCTGGATGCGTAAATAGGCAATTGTTTGCTAACACATTAGCCATAAAGACTTTATAAGGTGACAACATGTCAGTCATGTGTTTACAGCTTGTTCCACTCCATCCAAGTGACCAAAAATAGTACATTTTGAAATAACTTTTCTTCAGTATTATGTGTTTGTATCTAAGAGCCCAAAGATACCTGAATTGCATTTTCAGTTTCAATTTAGTGAAACAAAAACAGGGTGCAAATTTTAATTTCCTCACTGGGGATCAATTAACAGTACAAATTATAAATCATGAAATGGCTATGTCCTTTGCTTTATCTAAATAAAATACACCTCACATTATCCTTGAAGCATTAGAGCACACTTTGTTTAAGGTGATCACTGCCTCTGAAGGAATGAGCCAGAAAAGTAGCCAAGTCAGCTGTCTTCCACAGCGCTCAAGCCAAAAGTCAGAGTTTACTTTACAAGTTGTCTGTTTACGGAGTGACGTGTCCCTGTGTTTCCAATTTGGAAAACATGCTTACTTTCATTTGGACCCCAATGCTCTTGTCAATGTGAATCAGGTAAGCTTCTCGAGCCGATCAATGCAGCCATGAGAAAGGATTCACTCTGTACACCCCAGGGACTCATCAATGACAGAAGTATTACTCCAGAGAGTGAGCTGGCACGTGGGGGGAGCTGCTATGAATTGCAAATCTAGACTACTGGCTGCCTGCTATCCAAACTCCATGATGCATTATAGCACACTTGGGAATATGTGCCTATTGCACAAAGCAAGGTCTTACTGCACAATGAATACTTGTTCCCTGAAAATGCCCATTCAGTGAGAATAGATTCAAAACACTGCATCTGCTCTAAAAACAGACGTGATCTGCAGACCTGGAAGATTCATTGTGACTCTGTGATGCACCTTAACCCTAGAGGGAGCTAGTATCTTTATATTCCAATGAGAATTCAGCATGAACTTTCACTCTGCTGTAAAGGATAATGGATACACAATGTTATTTTTGCTCCCTCCCCCCTTGTCTTGTCTATAGTGTTAAAGTTCAATTAGGGATACAGTGTGTACCAACTTTGAGTCATTAGAAGTGATACTATTCTACTCTGTGAAGAGTACCTTCAGACTTATGATTAATTCAGTTGATGGAGAAGTTTGATGGTCTTGCTCATTTCCCTCCTCTCTTAGTTTAAGCTCAAGGGTGATTATTAAGTTTCCTGTACAGATTTAAAATGCTCGTAAGTTGTCAACCTTTCAGTGCATCCTTTTGCACACTTGTAGTAATTGTTGCCATGCATTTTTCCTCAGCAGTAATTTAAGAGTGTCTGCATGATGCTTTAAGTCATTTCTGTAAATGCAAACACAGCAAACAGCAGGCAATATAATAGGAACAGTTTGACATTATGGGAAAATATGCTTTTTTCAGTTAAATATGAAGCTACGGGAGCAGCTGGTTTGCTTAGCTTAGAATGAAGATTGGAAAACAGGGGAAACAGCTAGCCTGGGTCTGTCTAAAGATAACAAAATCCAACAACCAATTGACCTTTTATACCTAGAGTATTTACCAAAGTGTAAAACAACAATATTTTTCTGTTTTATTTGAGGCGGGGACCAGTGTCAGGCAACCAGTGGAGACTCTAAAAGTTACTAGTGCCAACCCAGAAACAGTCAGGCACATAACCCTCTGGAAATTGGTGTGAATACATTGATTGCACAGATTACACAAACAAAAATTACTGATAAATTAGCGTGCTTTAGATGTGCTAGTTTGCAGATTGTGTGGACAAAGCCAGGCTAGCTGTCTCCCTTCTGTTTCCAGTCTTTATGCTAAGCTAAGCTAATCTGCTGCTTGTGGTAGTTTCATGTTTACCATATACAGACATTGATAGTGGTATCAATTTCTCTCAGCAGGACACATTTTAAATTGTCTAACTTTTCCTTTAAATAATGGAGCATTATATAAACATTAAATAAAGATAAAGGTGTCGTCTTAAACTTAAATACACTGTGCATGCTCTTCAGTTCAACAGCACTTAATTTATCTCTCTCTGCTCATATCAGGTCATTTTGGTCCATTACCCGTTGGCAGCTGTTGATGAGCTGTGAGTGTGTGGCTTGAGTTTAGTGTCATTTGCTTCCTCATTGTGTGTGACATGTGGGTCACAGCCCTCCGGTCCAGCACCTGCATTATTGAACAGGTTCTGTTGAACTGACCTGACGGTGACCCGAAGCAGTGGCACAGTATAGAGGTGGACAGAGTCTAACTGAATCTTTCTCCCTGCAGGCCATAAGGTACAGGGCATTATTGGACGGTACTAGTGAGAGCATATGAAAAAATCATCAGTTACAACTAGTAGCAGAGCAGGCTAGGCTAAGGGTAAGAATGTGGAGTGATTTTCTGAAGTATTTAATGCATGCAAGTTGCACTTAAGAAGCATGTCCACTCATTTGCCATTGGGATTGATGCTGCAGCTGATTATCAAACAGTGAAATAACAAAGCCACTGTGTGTGTTGGTGTGTACTGCAAGCATCAGGTGGGTAAGTCCGCAGAATTGTGCCCACTCATGCCTCTCTATAACAAAGACACAGCCTTGTCAATTTTCAGAAAGTCGGTTTGTTCAATGTCAAGCAACACAGCAACAATGGAAATAAGAAAAAAATACAACAAATCAAACTACATAAAGACATGAAGTGGGAACATAACAAGAAATGCAAAGCTACAGAGCTTACTCTCCTCCAAAAGAGTTCTGAAGACCAGTGTATACATGTAAGGATAGGTGCTGGGAGGTAATGGTAGTCCTTGCGCTAATGGGAGGGTTTAGACAAGACATCCTCTTCCTTTTCTTTGTTCCCTGTTGGTGCTTCTCTTTCACATGTTGTCCCTGAAAAGACGGGAACTGGTCTTTTATACGTTTAAAAGGCAGGAGGGTTCCATCTCAAGTTGAATCTTGAAAATAATCATCTTCTTGACTGTCAGCTGCCTTCAATCTATAGTGGGAGAGAGCAGCGAGCGTCATCAAAATTTACGACATTGTGTACTTTGTCGCCGTTCCCTCGAGACCTGGGTTTTTGTGTTCCTATCCGACCTTAAACCCAAAAGAAAAGTGGAGAGCTTCGTTTGCAAACACATACATAGAATTTTTTTGTGTCATGTCTTTTTAGCACCCTGTCTAACACACATCAATTTTTCACTTCCTACAGCTGAAAGGCCTGTTCTCAATAAGCCTGTTAAACAGAAAGTGAATTCCTCCAAGCACGTTTTAACATGGACATCTGCCAAGCATCTGTTTCATTACGTCCGCCTCCAGCTGCAAACTGGTCAGCTCAGTTGCTTCCGAGACAGACAAATTAAAAGCAAATACTATCCAAGATAAAACAAGCCTAGCTTACTAACTATCAGTTCTGCAATTTTCCAGGGCTCTCATATCACTGTAAACCCCAAGACGCAGCAGCACATTGATTAAAAAAAAGTAAATAATAAGTCAACAAGAAAGAGATAGAAAGTAAGTGTGTGACAAAAAGAACATGTACAATGGCAGCACAGAGTACATTAGGAGAGCTGTCCAGCTGTGTCTCCGTAGCAGATAAAGAATGAAAATGGCATTTCATCTTCTAGGCTGCTGCAGTCTGCAGTGGATTATTAAAGGAAAAGTTTGACATGTACTCTGACAATACTCTTATTTACTTACTTGCCAAAGGTTAGATGAGAAGATTGATATCACTTTCATGTTTATTTGTTAACTTTAACATAAGGCTGCAGTCAGCAGCTTAGCTTAAAGACTGGAAACAGGGGAACAGTGAGCCTGGCTAGGTCAAGTCGTTATGCTAAGCTACGCTAATTGCCTGTAGCTTCATATTTAGAGTCATAGTTCAACATTTTGGAAAATACTCTTACAGTGTTTGTTAATGTGACTTAAAATGTACTTTCTTGCTGAGAGTAAGATGATACGTTCAATGTTACTCTCATATCTGTCTGTAAAATGAAAGCTTTAGACAGCTTTGCTTAGCATAAAGGCAGTGGTTTTACACTGGTTTTGTGCTAAGATAAAAATAAACTGGCTGCTGGCTATAGTTTCATATTTAACTGATAAATATGAGAGTGGTATGGATCTACTTATCTCACTCTAGTCAAGAAAGCAAATAAACGCATCTATGTAAAACTATTCCTTTAAGACCCACACACTCAACATTGACCAAGAACGATTGTGTAGTTTGTCTTCCAACCAAAGCTTTCTTGTCTCACATGAGGAAAAAAAAAAATAATCAATATTGTATTATTGAAAGGTATTGGTGTTACATAAAAAAAACTTTCATCAGTGAAAAACAAAAGTTAAGATACCTGATGTGGACGTACCTCAGGGGACTCCAGCTGTGAGCGAAACAGAAGAAACACTGGGAGTCTATTCTTCTGAGGTTGCAAACGGAGAAATGTAAACGGCAAAATAAGATAGCTTTGCAAGTTATCCTCCATGTTGCCTCTGCCTCTGTTTTCTCTTTCACTCCAGTGCAGAAAAATATGACTATCAGTAAATGTGTTGTGATCTTCAGGGAGATAGGACGACAGTAGGTGAGTCTACTTTCTGCATGTCCTGACCACAATCCTGCAGGAGAAACATGTCATTCCCCTCTTCTCCCTGGCATTTTAAAAAGGCATTTATACAAAAGCAACAACAAAGGCAAATACTAATATCTTCACACATAGAAAAATCAGCCATGAAATTATGAGAAGCATGTTGCTTCCAGTTGAAAGCCCTGAAGTGGTTTCACTATACAAATCTGTGTTCAACAAAACATGTGGACTGTTTGACAGCAATCATACAGTATTTGGGTCAAACAGATATAAAGATTCTGACCTGTGAAGTCTGCTACCATCCAACATCAACAAGAGCAGAAGAGTAAAAGATTCAGCAACTATAAGAAATTCATACTGACAGGAATATTCTGGGCAGCAGATGCTTCAAAGCAAGTGCTGAGCTGTGTGTGTGTGTGTGTGTGTGTGTGTGTGTGTGTGTGTGTGTGTGTGTGTGTGGTGTGTGAGAGAGCACTTTTTATCCATACTATGGTCAATAACATTGAAAATAACAGGGCTCCTCACATGCTTTAAAATGCTTCATGCACAAAAAGGAAACAGGGAGAAATGTAAATGAACTGCATTTACAGTATATAGCGCTTTTCTCGTTTTAACGACTACCTAAAGCGTAATTCTCGCCAAAATGCAACCTAGGGTCTTTTTGTCAATGTACCCAGGTCAAACGTTTATTTAAAAGCATAACTAGGACAGTAAGGCCACTTTGAAGATTTACAGTATTATGGTTTTTGGTCAAATGTCCTTTTGATTGGGAGAGCTAGGGTCACTACTTTGATCGCAACCAACATGGCTATTTTTAAAACACTAAGAAGCCGAGACACAACATGAAACTATGCCAGAAGTATCACCAGGAGCTCTACACATGAACTCGAGCATTGCAAACACTGTTTGTGTACGCTGAGGTTACTAAAAGAACGATTCACTTTAGTTGTTGGTTTTTCCAGTTGCCGTCCATCTTGCCAGTCAAAAATAGTCAATCTCTGAATGTACCAGGGAGGAGAGTAAAGATGGAAAGGTCCTAAAGCTTAGTTCCATAAAATGCACAGATAATTTGTGTTTTGTCGTTAGTGAAAAACAATATAGACCTTGTAGTCTCATGTAAGAATGACATTTCCTCCTATGGAGTCCGTTCATTCGCATTCAGAGATCTTCACTTTTTGACTGACAAGATGGCGGATAGCATAAACAACTGCTAAAGTGAGTCGCTTAAAACCTGTTTTAGTAAACTCTCAAACCAAACTTTCATGTTGTGCTGAGCCTCCTTAGTGTTTTAAAAATAGTGATTGTGATGCAATCACAGTTGTGCCCTTAGTTCTCCCATTTGACCAAATACGGAAATGGGGTCATCTTAAGGTTTTAATCCTAATTATGCTTTTAAGCAAAAGTTTGACTCGGGTACATTCACAAAAACACCATAGGTTGCATTTTAGCGAGATTAAGCTTTAAAGCGTTTTACACAGTACAGGTACCAGTCACCATGCACACTGGTGGTTGTGGCTGCCATACACATTCACACACCAATGGCGCAGCATTGGGAGAAATTTGGTGTTCAGTGTCTTGCCCAAGGACACTTTGACTTCAGCTCAAAACCCGAAGCCCAAAAACAAGATAAAACAATTCACCTAAATCTGAGGTGAAAAGGTGTAGATTATTTCCTACAATCCACTTCAAATAATTTCTTTATTGAAAGCCAATGTCCTACATGAGTTTTAGGTATGTGAATAAAAGATAATGAAAAGGAAGTAATTAACAAAAGTTGTGGTAAGTATGAAATTTCTAAATAATACTGAGGTAGAGAAGCACTTTGACAGCTTCACTGCCTTTGAACCCAGTAAACCCCATTTGTATCTGAAGAACAGAAATAAAAAATAAAAAAAATAAAAATTCTCTTTACTTTGTTTTACATTTTAAAAGATTTGTTTGACGTCTTTAAGATGCTGAGAGAATATTTCCAGCAGAAAAGTCTTGACAGCAGGTCTCCTGATGCTGGAAAAACCTCTGACTCATCTAGCTTCTTGTTTTTGCATAAAAGTGTGCAAATTAAGAGCAACTTTGTGAGTTTACAATCTGCAGTACATCTACTTTGAAAAGGTTCGACAAGTCCAAAACAAGCTCTGTGTTTTGACTTTAACAAGCAGCACATAAAATGCAACAGTAATTCACTGCAGAGTCTGTGTTTGCTGTCTGTGGTGAATGATTTCCTATTTGCACATTTGATCTGTTTGGATTCTTGTTCAAACTGTGTAAAAATGTGGTCAATTCTCTAAGTTACATAAAGACAGACAGACTCGTACTGAAGCTTTTCATTTTAAACTTTTGATGAACTTCAGACTTCAGATGGCGTGTGCTAAATGGCGCACTGACTCGGGCAGCGCAACAGTGTGGCACTGCTTGTAATGAAGGAGCTGATTTTAGTTAGCTTTTGTTTGTTGTTTATTTTTTTATCCTCATTGCCATTCATAGACTGCATGTTTGATTGGAGGTAATGATATGCCCCAGCTCTCTGAAGGTACAGGGTGTTGAGACCTCACTGTCAGCACAAACCTAGCCTCGTGCTGACTCAAGCAGCCGAGTAAACTCCCATAGCGCTCGGGTCTCCCTCGCAACCTCCAAAGCCAAGACATAGCAAGAAGTGTGTTTGTAGCAAAGTCAGCTAAAACCGTTGTCAGGACCTGAAGGACTGCCAGCTGAATAACAACAATGGATTGTAGTGGGTTTTTCTATAAAGAAGTGTATTATCCGACAATGCCCCTGGTCGTAGCCCCACCTCAACATT